>NC_056747.1:1181480435-1181617935 GCF_019279795.1 Protopterus annectens | reverse complement strand
TGAGTATCTGATACACTGTGTAGAATTTACAGATATATTTTTACATCTTTTTATCTTCATTCTTGAAATAGCATCAAAGGTTTATGTACATACCTGGCACAACATCAGCTGTACAAATATTCCCTAAACCCACAATGCAATGAAAGTTCATGCATTGCACAAACAAAATACTGAAAAGAATACCTAAACCTGAATCTGCTTATACCTGCGTGCCTACAAAAATTAAGCTAAATTACAGATATATTCTAATCTTAGCTAAAATATTACCTTTAAACAAATAGACTTCCCCTGGGATTCAATAATGCCTACACTAAGTGTACACCATTTTGAGTGAACAGACAACACAGACATAACACATCTTTTTCCTCATTTTAGTTTTCTTACAGATATTCTTGCAGCTTTAAATATTGACAGGGATTCATAAAGGTTCCCACAAAGTGTAGGCTACATGTTTACTTAGTGTAATGTTTCTGACTGGCTAGAAAACCCAAAAATGTGATAAGAATGTTCTTGAATACATATCATGTACACTTAGTGTAGGCTTTATTGAATCTTCATGTTGTCCAGTGTATTTACAGCTAAGTTATAAACACACACACACACACACACACACACACCTTTAGCAATTGGAGAGACCTCAGAGGCTTCTAACTAAGAAGTTCAAGGGACTTCAGCACGTGCCTTACGCAGACTGACTAAAATCCCTGTCACTATATTTAATATGGTATAGACTTCTTAGGAGAGACTTATGCTTGGCTTACAGAGCAATCGCTGACCCAAAACTAATGAATTTTCTGCATGTCTGTAAATCAAACGGGACTAGAGCTATCCATTCCAGGGACCTAAATATGGCCTGCGAACTGAATAGGACATGCTGGAGAGACAATTTTGTCTCCTAGTGAATGCTGCATCTTTGGAATAGGCTGCCAATTCATGTGAAGCAGAGCACCTCTATCACACTGTTCAAAAGGAACCTGGAAGAGTGGATGGGGCACAGTAAATTCTTACAGGGGATCGTACCCACAACCCTCCTAGACATGGGCAGTTATTACTAAATACAATCCTGGAAATTGACTAGAATATCTATGGTATTATACTGGGATGAAACAGGTAAGCTTGAAATGACCTCCGAGTTGATAGCGTAGTGACCTCCTATGATCCTATGAACAATGAAACCTATGATCATATAATGATGGCCCTATTGCTACAATCATTTTCCTTCCTTAACAGCATAACTACTCTGGTTCATAGGTAGCTGTTAGGCTTGCAGTCCAGGGTGTCAGTGAGGAGCCTAGCCCAAATATCCAATTGCCCAAAAATGCTGTCTGATTAAGTGACTTGTTCAGGGTGGAAGAGTATGCAAATGAGGGCTGAGGGAATCATATCCCATACCACAGGAACTACAGCTCAAAGCCTTAACCTTCTGTGCCAAGTGCCTGACTAAGCAAACAGAGAGGAGGAGGGTTCAAACTCCACACCCTTGAAACAAGAAACGGCAGCATCAATACACTACACTAATTTGTAAGGTTAAAGTGGGACAGTGGGATGCAGGAACCAAATATTTATACAAAGATACTCAGACATGTGACCATCAATTACAGCTTGTTCAAAAACAGACAGTAGGCACATGGAAGTGAAAAGGTTCAAACCCTGTACTTTTGGCTATATGAAACAGTGCATTAATATCACACAGAACTCTAATGACTAGCATCATTGACTGATTGTTTACTGACTTTTAACCTTCAGTGATTTATCAGTAAGAGAAGTTGTGTGAATGTCTGGCAGTTAGTTTAAATGATTAAGGCTTTCTATAGTCCTTTTGTCTATTGTGTGACTTGGAGCAAGTCACTTAACCAGATGTGTATTCTAGCTAAAAAAAAAACAAAACAAATAAGTGTGGCATTTTACATGCAAACACACACACACACATGCACGCACACACACATGCACACATATGCACACACACACATACACACACACACACACACACACACACACACACACACACACACACACACACACACACACACACACACACACACACACACACACACACACACATACACACACACACACACACACACACACACACACACACACACACACACACACACACACACACACACACACACACACGCACACATGCACACACACATGCACACATATGTGCGCACACACACACACACACACACACACACACACACACACACACACACACACACACACACACACACTTTTAACTAATCAAATAAGTGGGGCAATCACACATAGCCAGAATCACTGTGCACAATAGATTATGGGCATTTTCATGGCTGCTCACACTCTGCAGCCAGTGCTGCAAACGGAACATCTCAATCCAGTGGTATGCTGCTGGCAAACAGTGATTCAAAGCAGAAGCAGCCTGATTCAAAGCTTCCCTTCAGAATCCCTTCTCCCGTGATGACACTAGACGTGCTGTACTTTTCCTTGGCATTTTGTAATTTGGGCACTAGATATTTAGGAAATTTGATAAAAGCCACCTATAGATAGATCAACAGAACTATATATATATATATATATATATATATATATATATATATATAGTAAATCTAATGGCAAGACATTGAAAGACTACTTTTTTCAACTAATATTCATGCTTGCCTTAGTGCAGTAGTATGTGATGCAGTATTAAAATTAAAATGCAGTTTTTTAGAAGGTATCTGTCTCATATCCTAAGTGAAAACTGTATTCTTCTAATGAAGAACCTTACCGGGGGTAATGCCCACAACCCTCCTGGATGTGGGCAGTTATTAATAAATACAATCCTGGGTATTGACTAGAATAGCTATGGTATTACATTGGGATAAAACTGCTAGGCTTGAAATAACCTCCGGGTTGATAGCCTAGTAATCTCCTATGATCCTATGAATTTAACTGCTGAATGGAGCTGAACTGTCTGTGGTTTTGTGTATTTGGCTGAAGTTGTGTGAGTGTGGAATTTTTATGTATGTCTGTACATATATATATATATATGTGTGTGTATATATATATATATATATATATATATATATATATATATATATATATATATATAAATAATAAAAAAGGGAAATGTAGTTGTACAGGAATGACTGCTCTAGATATTGGCATATAAATTACTGAAATGGGCTGTTGCCACAACTTCTTATATAAGATCCATGTCAAAGACCACTTTGCATTTTTATTATTAATAAGAAAAGGGGATTCAAGCTGGAATTGTTTGTTCAAACCATGGTTTATTATGTTAAAACAAGACATGAGTGCTTTTGCCCTTGTCAGAATCTGAGAGTGGTCTGTCTGATGGCCATTATGTTGCCCTTCTTATGCCAGATGAATGCAAGGTGTGGCCATGAGATGTTACATTGCACATGTGAGCACACACTGACTTGGGATTACTAGCCAGCCTTCCTTGAGACGTAAATTACTTTGGTCACATGCTTTACTTCAGTGCTGCTTGAGCTGTCAGGCAGCCTAGCCCTGCTTCTTCTGTTAGCACTTCTTCTTCTTCTTCTTTCGGCTGCTTCCGTTAGAGGTCGCCACAGCAGATCATCTGTTTCCATTTCTTCCTGTCCTCTTCATCTTGCTCTGTCACACTAACCACCTGCATGTCCTCTCTCACCACATCCATAAACCTTATCTTAGGCCTTCCTCTTTTCCTGTTACCTGGCAGCTTCATCCTTAGCATCTTTTTCCCAATATACTCTGCATCCCTCCTCAGCACATGTCCAAACCAATGTAATCTTGCCTCTCTGGCTTTATCTCCAAACCTTCCAACCTGGGCTGACCCTCTAATATACTTATTCCTAATCCTGTCCATCCTTGTCACACCCAGTGCAAATCTTAACATCTTCAACTCTGCCACGTCAAGCTCTGACTCCTGCCTTTTTGCCAGTGCCACTGTCTCCAACCCATATAACATAGCTGGTCTCACTACCCTCTTGTAGACCTTCCCTTTCACTTTTACTGGTACTCGTCTATCACAAATCACTCCTGACACTCTTCTCCATCCACTCCATCCTGCCTGTACTCTTCTTCACCTCTCTTCCACACTCACCATTACTCTGAACTGTTGATCCCAAGTACTTAAACTCATTCACCTTCACCACCTCTACTCCCTGCATCCTCACCATTCCTCTGTCCTCCCTCTCATTCACACACATATATTCTGTCTTAGTCCTGCTGACCTTCATTCCTCTTCTCTCTAGAGCATATCTCCACCTCTCCAGGGTCTCCTCCACCTGTTCCCTACTCTCACTACAGATCACAATGTCATCTGCAAACATCATAGTCCACGGGGACTCCTGTCTGATCTTGTCTGTCAACCTGTCCATCACCATTGCAAATAAGAAAGGGCTCAGAGCTGATCATTGATGTAATCCCACCTCCACCTTAAACGCATCTGTCACTCCCACCGCAGACCTCACCACTGTCCCACTACCCTCGTTCATATCCTGTACCAATCTTACATACTTCTCTGACACTCCCGACTTCCTCATACAATACCACAACTCCTCTCTAGGCACCCTGTCATATGCTTTCTCTAAATCCACAAAGACACAATGCAACTCCTTCTGACCTTCTCTGTACTTCTCCATCAACATTCTCAGAGCAAACATCGCATCTGTAGTGCTCTTTCCTGGCATGAAACCATACTGCTGATCACTAATCATCACCTCCTTTCTTAACCTAGCTTCCACTACTCTTTCCCATAACTTCATGCTGTGACTGATCAGTTTAATCCCTCTGTAGTTACTACAGCTCAGCACATCACCCTTATTCTTAAAAATTGGTACCAAAACACTTTTCTCCATTCCTCAGGCATCCTCTCACGTTCCAAGATTTCATTAAACAATCTAGTTAAAAACTCCACTGCCATTTCACCTAAACACCTCCATGCTTCCACATGTATGTAATCTGGACCAACAGCCTTTCTATTCTTCATCCTCTTCATGGCTATCCTTACTTCTTCCTTGCTAATCCATTGCACTTCATGATTCACTATCCCCACATCATCCAACCTTCTCTACCTCTTATTCTCTTCATTCATCAACCCCTCAAAGTACTCTTTCCATCTGCTCAACACACTTTTCTTGCTTGTGACTACATTTCCCTCATTATCCTTTATCACCCTTACCTGCTGCACATCTTTACTAGCTCGGTCTCTCTGTCTAGCCAATCGGTACAGGTCCTTTTCTCCCTCCTTAGTGTCCAACCTTTTATACATCTCTTCATATGCCTTATCCTTCGCCACCTCTCTCTTCTTCTGTTAGCATTACATTTCTTTTTATTTATCCTGGAGCTATTTGATGTCTAGTACATGACTGATTAGCTACGTGGCTCTTCGTGCAGTGAACCATCAAAAAAATGACCAGCACACAAGCAAGCTCCACTGCTATAAAAAATATTTTACTTCATGAATGTAAATTCAATGCAAAAGTAAACTGCCTCTTAAAATTGTTCATTAATGCCAGGGTGAAATAAAGCCCCTAACTTAATGATCCACATACGTTTTCCATACATTCTAATGTATTAACTTTAATTAGGGTGTGTTTAGTTTGCCCTATAAAATGTTTAGAATTGTCAGCATTTAGTTATATGCACTGATGAAGGCCAAGGGCTGAAACCGGTATGCTTTTTTCACCTTTGTGATGTTGGAATTGCTTTTTACTATGCTGATGTGGAATTTTGCATTGAATTTACATTCATGAAGTAAAATATTTTTTATAGCAGTGGAGCTTGCTTGTGCGCTAGTCGTGTTTTTTTGATGGGTCTTTATTTTTGGACCTTGCACCATACCATACTTGCGTGGGGGTTGGACGTGCCTTCTTTGTGCAGTGACACTATTGAAAATTGGTGATATATATATATATATATATATATATATATATATATATATATACATACATATATATCCTGAAAAATACAAGTTTGCAGTTTTTATTCGAGTTCTTGCAGCTTAAAATAATTTTGAGAACTGTTTTAATACTTCAGTAGAGATATATAGGTATGTTAAAGATAAAGCATGTTTTATTTTATTTTTATTATTATTATTATTATCATTATTATTATTAATGATATTATTTGTCTTTGTTGACCAGAGTAGTTCAACTGAGCCCGGGGAAAAAAATTCCACATTTAAGTTACACATGATATACATTTATAATTGCAAGGTAAATTAGTTATGTAAATGAGCAGGAAGATAAACGGACAGAGGAAGGAAGAATTGTAGTTAGTGGTGTGGTGTTAGAGAAGGAGGAAGAGTAACAGTTTAGGAAATAAGTGCTGTATGAGGAGGAATGATAAGCTACAAAAGATTGGGAAGCAACGTGGTTATAAGATTTGCAGAAAAGTAATCTGAGTGAAGCTAGCCAGGTGAGCATTTTCTTCCCATATGGGAACATGCAAGTAATAAGGCAAGGAAAAACATTATGTTTATGTGCGAGTGTGTGTGTGTGTGTGTGTGTGTGTGTGTGTGTGTGTGTGTGTGTGTGTGTGTGTGTGTATACATATATAAATATATATATATATATATATATATATATATATATATATATATGGGTCTAGTGAATTTAATTGAAATACCCAAACATCGACATTCCAAATGTTGACCACAAAACATTTACAATGCAAACAACATGCTACTAAACTCGGTGCATGCAAAACTAAAGCTGAAAAAAAAAAAAAAAAAGATATTTTTTGTAGGGCCCTGCAGTCTCACCCCTTGCTAATTATGTATACTAGCTCCGAGATTGCACACTATTAGAGAAAGGGCACATTCCTCAACCCTGAGAAATGTGTGATCTCACACACCTGTTAATCATTTGCTTAGTCAACCAAATATAGTTTTGACAAAATTCAATGCTTCCATATATATATATATATATATATATATATATATATATATATATATATATATATATATATATATATATATATATATATATATTTCAGCCATTTCTTTTACACAAAACTAATTTCTTTTACATTTTTGAAAAGACATGAAAAGACAGACTCTTTTGTTCCACCCCAATCATCTGATTTCCAGAAATACAGTAGAAATTTACAAATCAGTAAACATACTGTGTGATAAGGAGTTAAAACAGCATTACTGAAATAGAGTTAACAACTCGGGTATGAGAACTTGAGAGAAAAAAAAAGGAAAAATCAAGCAATATCAACTAGGGAACTGTTTAAGAAATTGAGAATGCAATGAAGAAAACCACCCACAAAAAGTAATAGGCTTCAAATTAAGTGTGACAGTGATGATTTGGTATTGTACTTCAGAACAACAGAGACCATTCTCAGAACCACATGCAGCTGTTGTCTAATGAAGGAATGATTCCTTTCAAAGAGGAGTAACCACTTGAAACTGTCAGAACGAGTTCTGAGAAGCACAATGACACTTTCACTTTTACTGCACCTGTGCAGTAGGAAAACAGAGTAAACAAGTAACTGGATGAAAGTGGGCTCTGTTATACTGTACACATGCACACACACACACACACACACACACACACACACACACACACACACACACACACACACACACACACACACACACACATACACAATTGCATCTGAATCAGATGGAATTAAATTAATGTTAATCCTTCCCTATCCCCCCTCCCCTGAAAAAAAAAGAAAACTTGTTTTTTTCTTTCCCTAAAATGAGCTGTTAACAAAAAAGACTTCATTAGTTGCATTGTTCCCTTCTTGGCGAAAGCATTTTGAAGACCTTGTGCTATGCTTGTTGTAATCTTTTGTAGTTTAAACTGAATGAAAACAGAAGAATACAACATTTATCAGCCTACTGTCTATCTTTATCATCTCAGAATTGTCCATTCTTTCTTTTCTCCATGGCTTAATGTCAACCCTTTGTATCACTTTGCCTGTATTGGTGACAGTTTCCTGATTTATAGAAAAGAAAAGATATATAATTACAGTTCTACTTTCTAGATCAATTCACGTTGGCTTTTGCAATTAGAAGCATGGAATGAGTTACTTCTAAACAGCTTAAAACGTGTACACGTATTGCATAACTGCTTGCAAAAATGGATGTATACATTTTAAAATAGCATTGTACATTTTTTGCTTTTCCCAAAGCCATAGGTCAGTCACTCTTTCATCACAATTTCCAGCTACCACGCTTGTGAATACAGCATCTACATTTGCATTTTGCACCATGACCCTAAATAACATAAAGCATCCACTCAACAGGTAAGCTTTCTCTCTGAGGGTGAAAGCATACAATACAGCTAACATGGACGGTGTAGATATCAAAAGACTAGGGGGTAAGAAGATTTGATATGGGCTTGTCCTACCCATTTCCACCCCTCAATCTCTGCAACATATTGAAATGGAATTAACAGTTATATTTCTGGTACTCTGATGATATAGGCAAGTGCCAGCATGGCCAGCTGGAGTTTTGTGAAGAATGATATGTCCTTTGAATATCAAACTGATTTATACAAGATGCTTGTGTTACAAATATATTAGAACTGTATGTCATTTGTATATCATATTAATTTGTACAGATGTTTGTGCTAAAAATGTATTTGTGAGGTTTGCTTGTGTTAAAATGTATCAACAGTGCACCCTGCTGAAATGAAAAGAAATGTACACGTATTATTGCAACTGAATTAAATGTACCAGCTAGCTCACTTTAAGAAAAATAAGGGAAATGTAAATAAGCTGTTAAACCATTAAAATGGCACATCACAGTGCTGAATAGGACCAGAGATGATAGGTCTGGGAAAGAGCCTTTGTTCATTAGCTCAGTGAAAAAAGGGGAGGGCCCTGGCACTGTCATAAACATTTAGATGTGTACTGTGGCCATTTGTGCTAAATTCCTGTCTCAGCTTCAAAGGGGAATACTGTGAGAACCTAGAGTCAGGTGACCAGATGAGGTAATTCTGACAGCCCTCTTGGAAATTATATTTTAGATATTACAAAGAGAAATCTTAGAATATAGAGTATTCTGTTTTGGGGGGCCTCACTAGAAGGATCCACACCCACAGCATCTTGCCTTGTGGGGGTAAGTAACCTAACTAGGAGACAATAATTATTTTAGATTCAATCAAAAACATAGTGAAGCTTAATTCAGAGAGTGTTTCTCTTTATTTTTATGAGTCTGTTTATCCATGTCAATTTCAATATTTTCTGTGATTTGAACACTGTGGTTTACTGTAAATATATATTCAATATTTTCATGTTCTTTTATTATTTATTATTAAATATATTTAGAACTTTTATTGTGGCTGGTCCTTGTAGAAAGCATCTAACCTTTGAGAGTACTTATATTTATTTGGTGACACTGTGTGGGCCACTCCAGAAGGCCTAGCCATCTTGGTGAACTACTACCATTTGTATTAGTATTAATATTACAGAGTATAATTGGACACCCTTTGTTAACGGCCTTAGAGTAGCTGATTGTAGAGTGGCTGGTGACAGTGATAACTACCTTATAGTCCGGGTTTAAGGGGGCATAGCTAGTAAACCTGTGCCAGCCTTTCCCAGGTGTGTGTGTGTGTGTGTGTGTGTGTGTGTGTGTGTGCGCGTGTGTGTGCGTGTGTGTGCGTGTGTGTGTGTGTGTGTGTGTGTGTGTGTGTGTGTGTGTGTGTGTGTGTGTGTGTGACCTACTTGGGGCAGGGGCACGAAGCACTGGGTTTACAGAGAGTGTGCTGGAGGACTTGGCTTGGTCACTCATCTGAGGACCTAACCCTACAGCTGTACCAGTGGGGAGTCTTATTGGGGACGTGGAGGGAGACAGATATAAAGACAGCCAGACCCTGAGCTGAGTGTTTTCCCTGTGTGCTCTTAAGGGAAATTGTACTTGATGCAGAGAGGTCTGCATCTGGAACTACTGAGTGTATCCATTTGTATTCCAAGTACACTTCCCTCTCCAGTGTCAGTGGTGAGGATTCAGGCTCCTTGATTACTGGCCCAGCATGGGGATGACACACATTGGTGGCCATCACATATTGGTAGCAGTGGTGGGCATCACATATTGGTTGGCATTAGTGGGACCATCACATGCTCACACGTTTATCACGTTTATGAGCAGCAGCATGGATATTGAATTTCTGTAGCCTGTAAGCAGTGGTCACTAAAGGAGGTGTTTGTACTCTCAAGCAACCACATTGTAGACAT
Source organism: Protopterus annectens (assembly GCF_019279795.1). Classification (NCBI taxonomy): domain Eukaryota; kingdom Metazoa; phylum Chordata; order Ceratodontiformes; family Protopteridae; genus Protopterus; species Protopterus annectens. The sequence goes on along the minus strand of NC_056747.1, from coordinate 1,181,607,768 downwards.
TCAGAGTTTCATATCACACTAGTTTATTTATTTACTTTTTGTTAGCTTAGTTAGTCAGGAAGAGCAGGCAAGGATGTGAGCAATAGATTATGGCAAACTGACAAGTAACCCGTTGGCTGAGATGTGCCAAGCCAAAGGACTGGTACCATGCCAGCCTAAGTAAAGGGTAAATAACTGCAGCATTACTCACAGCTACGGCACAGACCAGCAACCAGGAAGACACCCAGACTGGCATTGGAGATGTAGAACTCTCAGAAACAGGACAGTTCAACTTTTCCTCAGAAGACTTTTGTCTGGAGTTAAAGAGACTTGAACTGGAATCCAAACATTTGGAATTAGAATCAGCAGAGAGACTGTGGCATTTGGAGGTGAAAGTAGAATTAGCAGAGAGACTGTGGCATTTGGAAGCCGAGGAAAATTAGAGACAGAGCCAACATGAAAAGGAAATGCTGACTCATTGCCAGGGTCATGGAGGTAATGGGGAAGGGACTAACCATACCCAAGAAGCAATAAAGGTCAGTAAACTTCTTCCTCAGTACCAAGAAAGTGATCATTTTGTTAGTTTTATTCATATATTTTAAAGATTATGCAAACAGTATAGTGTTGACTGAGGGCTCTGGGTGCAGTTCCTCACCCCTTTACTCCAAGGTAAAACTGTAACTGTTGTTTCTAAATTGTCTGATATTGATTGTTTAGATTATAATTAAGTTAAGCACTGTTTATTACAATGTTTTATGTCAACACCTGAAGCTTACAGAAAAACGTTTTGTGAGCATAGATGCAAGGCAGATGAAAGTGTATGTGATTATATTGCTGAACTAAGCACTTATTTTCATAGGTGGGTGAGTGGGAGTCAGGTCACCAATTTTGAAAGGCTGGCAGACCTTTTGGTGAGGGAACAAGCCTTTAGCATTTTGCCTGAGGACATGAGAATCTGGTTGGCAGACAGGGTATGCAACTTTGCAGATGATTTGGGAAAAAAGGAGACCTATACCTAGCAAGCAGAGCATCACTGCACAGGAAAGGGACACCCAGTGCTGTGCATGGACATAAGGAAGCCCATGGTGGGCAGCCTAAACCACCCCAACAGAGTCCATCAGTAACAGGGGAAGCCACTAGATCAGGTATAGGGCCAGTATCAAGGGTTAAATGTTTTAAATGTAACCAGTGGGGCCATGTGGCATGTACATGTCATGGAGGCAAGGTGGGGAACAAACGTTGGAGGCGTCAGCAATTGGGGATAACTGAATGCCAGTGATAAGTTGTCTGGAGACAACAGGGGTACCAAACTACCAGCAGAGTTTATATCCGATCTTGGTGGATGGAAAACAGGCCACTGCTAAGAGCAAATCAGCCTCTGATATAACCACTGTGAATGCAATCTGAGGGTCATGCTGCTCAATGCTAAAAGTCTAAATCTCAAGATGCACTCACTCGAAGCACTCCTTAAAACAGATAACATCGACATTCTGTGCTGTAACAGAGACCTGGTTTAAAGCAGCAGAAAGCACCCCTGCGCTTCCAGGCTATAACTCATTCCACACCTTTCAGCCCCAGAAAATGTACCGAAGCTCCAAAGGCAGTGGCATCTCCATATTCATAAAGGATATGCACACATCCAGACTATTAGCCCAGCATAATGCACTGGAGATACTTCAGGTACAACTAATAGTGGGTAAGATGGTCGTAGCCTGCTATAGGTCCCCAACCATGTATCAAGACTCATTCCATGTTCCTAAGCACCCTGGAAACTATTAGGGTCCAACCCAACACTCTCATACTGGGTGACTTCAACTACCCCTCCATCAACTGGGAAAACTACTCATGCACCAATACACTTATATATTTACTTAACATTTGTTTACCGGGAAAGTCCAACTTGGAACAAGCCAATTTTCAGCAGAGGCCTGGGGAGAAATGCTCCAGATGCATGTCTTTGTAATGTGGGAGGAAATTGGAGCACCCAGAGGAAACCTATACTAATGCAGGGAGGACATGCAGACTCTGCACAGAAGGCACCCCAGCCAAGAATAGAACCAGGGAACCTCCTGCTGTGAGGCAACAACACTACCACTACACCACTGTGCCATCCGTAATAACTTGCCCACTTGCCCAATGCTTCCTGGAATTCATTAATTCCAATGCACTGGACCAGCTCATTCTTAACCCCACTAGAGGAAGCAACATCCTTGACCTGGTTATTACTAACATGGGCAACTGTTGCTCAACACCAGTAGTCAATTCCTCCCTGGTTAGATCTGACCACAATCTAATTACCATGGAAATCCACATCTCACCCACACCACCAGAAAAGGTAACCACCATGAAAAACTTCTCCAAAGCTGACTTTGGGCTCCTAAAAACAGTGGTGGCTAACTTCATGGCACCCATGCAAATGGAAAATAGGTGCATGACTGCCGAAGCATACATCAATGCATGGAACTAGCCATACCCAACAGAATCAAGACGCTCTCCTCTAAAAAAAAGGAAGCCAATCTGGTGGTCCCCTGCCATTAACAAACTCTACAACAGAAGGAAGAAACTGTTGCAGAAAAAGTTGAAGTTCCAAATCTAGAAAAACTCCCTTATTAGCCTAAACAAAAAGTTGAGATCCCTCATCAAAACCTCTAAAGCTAGCTATGAAGGCAGAATTGCAGGAGACACTAAAAACAACCACAAAGCCTTCTACAGTTATATCAAGAATCTCCATGGCAATACCTAGATTTGCTCTGAGTTACTGTGCAATGGTACCTCCTATACTAAGCCAACAGATATTGCCAACATATTGGCCAACAGATACGGTGCCAACTTTACCCCTCTCTCCCCTCCTTAAAGGAGCAATCACAATACTGGATGAATGGCAGGCACCCAGCCTTACTGCAGCACAGGTTAAAGCTGCATTGTCCAAGGCCAAGAATACAACTTCCATGGGACCCGACAATATCTCTGGCTGTGTTCTACATGAACTACAAAGTGAACTGGCACCACACCTGTGTGCCCTGTTCAGTCACAGCCTCACCTCAGTCTTTGTCCCCACAGAATGGCACACTGCTACAGTCATCCCTCTCCATAAAGAGGGAGTGACTACAGACCCTGGGAATTATTGCCCCATTAGCCTGACGAGTTTGATATGTAAGGCTATGAAGTGCATCATCATGGACCTAATTAACAAGGATATAAGGAATCTCCAAACTCTGGATCCCATGCAACTTGGTTTTGTGAAGGGTAGATCATGCCTGCTCAACCTGGTTGACTTCTTTGAGTCAGTCACCAGAGCTGTGGATGAGGGCAAGGCAGTTCATACAGCCTACCTTGATCTGGCCAAGGCCTTTGATACCATTTCCCACTCAAGAATCATTGATAGACACACCAAACTAGGCATCAACCCCTATATCAGTAGGTGGGTTGCAAACTGGCTCACAGATAGAACCCACAGTGTGAAAGTATAGACTCCAAGTCAGACTACCGGCCAGTCATGAGTGGAGTCCCACAGGGATTGGTCCTGGGTCCACTCCTGTTTGGCATCTACTTCTCAGAAGTCCAGGCCAGCACGGAGGGACTCTGGCTGACCAAGTTCGCTGATGATTGCAAGCTGGGAGCCATTATTAACTCCCTAAGTGATGTAGACATCCTACAAAAAGGCCTCACTGAGACCAATGACTGGTGTCGAAACCATGGCCTTAAGCTTAATGCCAAAAAATGCGTCATCATTCCCTTTGGGAAAAAACTCAATTCCCACTAATTACCACATTGATGGTAGCCCACTGAACAGTGAAGGCATTATAAGAGATCTGGGGACACAGGTTGACAGCAGCCTCTCCTTCGACCACCACATTGCCACTGTGGTCAAAAAGTCCTTCTATGTGGCACATCTCATTACTAAGGGTTTTGCATCCAGGAAGAAAGAGGTCATTATCTCTCTCTACTCTTCCCTCATTAGACCAGTCATCGAGTATAATGCCCCATTTGGCATGTGCCTCACTAAACACTTGCAACAGCTGGACAGGCCACAAAAGTACCTCACGAAGAGGATCCTAGACTTTAAACACATGCCCTAAATGGACAGACTTAAAAAACTCCAGCTTTTCTTTGTCTCATATCATCTATTAAGAGACAATCTCTGCTTGACTTACAAAGCCATGTCTGACCCAGCCCTGTTAGAAATGTTGCACCTAAAGAAATCCCAGTCCCTCCACACCACATGCTCCAGAGACCTCAACCTCATTACCACAATCAACAGAACATGCTGGAGGGACAGGTTCATAACCTAGAGACTGCCCATGCTCTGGAATAGACTTCCCATACATTTCAAGCAGAGCACCTCACTGGCCCTGTTCAAGAAAGATCTTGATGAGTGGATGGGAAATAGAAAGTTCACCCCAGGGATCACTCCAGTGGCTCTACTTGATAGAGGCACCGGGAACTAATGGTGGGATGATGCCAGCGCACTTCTATGGGCTAGGCTTGTAAAGGTTCTAGGGCCATTGGCCTAGTACACACCTATAAACCTATGAACCTATGAAGCCTGCAGTGGTTAAAGAGGAGCAGTACTTGCTTGGGCATTCCACTCCAGTCAGAGCTATAGGAGGGATACCATTCCAAATGCCTTTAGCCAAGGTTCACCTTGACTGGGAGGGTGGAAAAGGAAGCAAGTAAGTAGGTGTGTTTGAGGATATCCCTTCAGATGTCTTGATAGGGAATGATTTTGGTAATGCAGTACTTTGTGTGCAAGAAGCAACACACAGTCAGGCCTGGAGACAGGCATGTGGGCCTGGTAGCCTGGGAGAGACCCAAACAGACCACATACCTGAAGCTAGCGCTGGTGATGTGGCTACTAAAGGGAGGGGAGCTACCCTGTATCAGTGAGACTGAAGGTGAGCCACAACTGCTGGTGGGTACTGATGTTCCTTTGGACAGAGTAGCTGCAAGAGCAGAGGTGAGTAGTAGTACCCAGACTAACAGTGATGCACCTCTGTCAGAGGATACCAGAATTCTTGTGGAGGGGAGCTGGGAAGAGTTACAAAGAGAGAGTTGAGACAGGCTCAACTCTCAGACCCTACATTCCAAGACTTGAGGTAGCTAGGGAGGCACCTGATTCTTAAGGAAAATGGGAATCTGTATACTGGAACAAAGGGTTGCTGTATAGAGAGTGGATCCCTGAGGGAGGCTAGAAGGTTAGGTAATACAGCAGATGGTAGTGCCCAGAGCCTACCATCTGGCACTTCTAGCCATAGCCCAGGACATTCCCTGTACTGGTGATATGGGAATAAAGCATGCCAAGAAATGTATTATGCAGAGCTTTTATTGGCCGGGGATTTCTAGGGATGTAACAGGGTACTGCAGGACCTGTGAGTGTCAAAAAGTAGGCAAGTCAGGAGACAAGGCCAAACCTCCCTCAATGCCTTTGCCTGTGATTGAGGAGCCATTTCAGAGGGTAGCTATGGATATTGTGGGGCCTCTAAGTACTCCAAGTTTAACAAGGAAGAAGTATATCCTAGTGGTAGTAGATTATGCTACTAGATGCCCTGAGGTGGTGGCTCTGTCCTCCATTCAGGCAGAGAAGGTGGCAAATGCTTTGCTAGATATTTTCAACAGGGTATATTTCCCAAGAGAAATACTGACTGACAGTGGTGCCAATTTCATGTCAGACCTGCTGGCTTGCCTGTGGGAACCCAGTGGGGTGAAGCACCTAAAGACAACACCCTACCACCCCCAGACTAATGGTCTTGTGAAGATGTTGAACTCTGTACTAAAGACCATGCTATGAGCATTTGCAGACCAGTTTAAGAGAGAGTGGGACAAATATTTGCCCCATCTATTATTTGCAGTTGGGGAGGTGCCCCAGGAGTCCACAGGTTTTTCACCCTGTGAATTGTTGGATGGGCATAGGGTGAAGGGTCCTCTAGATTTAATTCTTGATGAGTGGGAAGGTGAGTGTGAATCCCACAAGGAGTCTGTTGTGGCATATGTCCTAAATCTCAGGACAAGGCTTAGGGAGCTCATGGGCTTGGCCCAGGAGCACCTATCAGGAGCACAACAGCAGAAAAAGGTCTGGTATGACAGGAATGCATGAGCAACAGGTGATGGTTCTCATTCCTGTCAGACACAATAAACTGCACCAGCTTGGGAGGTACCCTTCAAAGTGGTAAGGAAGGTCAGTGATGTTAACTACATGGTAGAACTGCAAGACAGGAGGCAGGGTCAGAAATTGTACCATGTTACCATGATGAAGACTTACCATGATAGGGAGGCCCTTCTGCTGAGTATTTGCAGTGGGTGGCAGGAGGAGTCTGAGGGAGATATGGTGACTGATCTCCTTAGTGAGGCTCGGACTGACACCTCAGTGGAAGGGGTAGCAGTGTCCCAGAGGCTATCCCCTACCCAGGTTTAAGAAATCCGAGCAGTGTTACAGGGGTCTGGGGACATGTTCAATGGGAAACCAGGGTGCACCCACCTGCAGCACCATGCAGATACAGAGCCCCAAGACCTATAAATCAGGCCCCATACAGGGTGCCTGAGTGAGTCAGACAAACTTTGATGGAGGAGATACATGAGATGTTTTAACTGGGAGTAATCCAGGAGTCCAGCAGTCCCTGGGCCTCCACAGTGGTGCTGGTACCAAAGAAGGATGGCAGCACTAGGTTCTGTGTGGACTACAGGAAACTAAATAGTCACACAGAGTCAGATGCTTACCCAATGCCTAGGCCAGATGAAACCCTAGAGCAGCTGGGTGGGGCTAAGGATCTCACCACTACTGATCTTACCAAGGGCTACTGACAGGTGCCCTTGACTCCCAATGCTAGACAGAGGTCAGCTTTTATGACTCCTTTTGGCTTGTATGAGTTTACGAAGATGCACTTTGGGATGAAAAATGCCCCAGCAACTTTCCAGAGGCTGGCAGAGTATATCCTAGGAGGAGCAAGAGATTATGACCTTGCTTAACTGGATGATATTGCCATCTGCAGAAATTCCTGGCAAAAGCACCTTCAGCATGTCAGGGAGGTGCTGAGCAGACTGCAGAGGGCAGTGTCAGCCATTAAGCCCAGTAATTGTTAGGTGGGTATGGCAGAGGTCTCCTACCTTGGACCTAGAGTGGGGAGTGGTAAGATCAGGCCAGAACCTGCCAAAGGGGAAACCATTCAGGCATGGCCTGCTCCTGTTACCAAAAGCAGATGAGGACATTTTTAGGGACAATGGGGTACCGTAGAAAGTTTGTCCCCAATTATAGTACCATAGCTGCTTCCCTCACAGACCTGACAAGGAAAACAGGTAGTGTGGACCCCAGCATGTGAGCAGGCTTTCCAGATGCTTAAAGGAGCTTTGCGAGGACCCCCTGTTTTAGCCAGTCAAGATTGAAGCAAAGAATTTGTTGTACAGGTGGATACTTCAAACCATAGGGTGGGAGCTGTACTTAGCCAGGTTTCCTCAGATGGAGAGGACTACCCAGTGCTATATCTCAGCCATAGGCTCCAACCCAGGGAGGAATGTTATACAGCTGTAGAAAAGGAATGTCTAGCCATAGTATAGGCACTGCAGAAACCTCAGACTTATCTGTATGGACAGAAGTTCACTGTAGTTAAAGACCACAATCCCTTAACATTGCTACAAAAAATAGATTTTGTCTTTGAGGGTGTGGAGATGTGATGATATGGGCAAGTTCCGGCATAGCCAGCTGGAGTTTTGTGAAGAATGATATGTCCTTTGAATATCAAACTAATTTATACAAGATGCTTGTGTTGCAAATGTTTTAGAACTGCATGTCATTTGTATATCGAATTGCTCTGTACAGATGCGTGTGCTGAAAATGTATTTGTGAGGTTTGCTTGTATTAAACTGGATCAACAGTGCACCCTGCTGAAATGAAAATAAATGTACATGTATTATTGCAACTGAATTAAATGTACCAGCTAGCTTACTTTAAGAAAAATAATGTAAATAAGCTGTTAAACAATTAAAACAGCACTTCACAGTGCGGAATAGGACCAGAGACAATAGGGCTGGGAAAAAACATTTGTTCATTAGCTCAGTGAAAAGAGAGGAGGCCACGGGCAGTGCCATAAACATTTGGATATGCATTGTGGCCGTCTGTGCTAAATTCCTGTCTCGGCTTCAAAGGGAATACTGTGAGAACCTATAGTCAGGTGACTAGATGAGATCATTCTACCAGTCCCGCTCAGAAATTATATTTCAGATATTACAAAGAGAAATCTCAGAATATAGAGTATTCTGTTTTGGGCGGGGGCTGGCTAGAAGGATCCACACCCACAGCATCTTGCCTTGTGGGAGTAAGTAACGTAACTAGGAGACAATAATTCTTTTAAATTCAGTCAAAAATATAGTGAAGCTTAATTCAGAGAGTGTTTCTCTTTATTTTTGAGTCTATTTATCCATGTCAATTTCAATATTTTCTGAGATTTGAAAGCTGTGGTTTACTGTAACTATATATTCAATATTTTCATGTTCTTTATTATTTATTATTAAATATATTTAGAACTTTTATTGTGACTGGTCCTTGTAGAAAGTACATAACCTTTGAAAGTACTTATATTTATTTGGTGACACTGTGTGGGCCACTCCAAAAGGCTTAGCCATCTTGGTGAACTACCATTTGTATTAATATTACAGAGTATAATATTTATATAACATAATTTGTTAAGGGCCTTGTAGCTGATTGTGGAGTGGCTGGTGGCAGTGATAACTACCTTATAGTCTTTCCAGAAGGAGTCATAGCTAGTAAACATGTGCCAGCCTTTCCTAGGTGTGCGTGTGTGTGTGTGTGTGTGTGTGTGTGTGTGTGTGTGTGTATATTTGTGTGTATATGTTTGTGCGTAAATCAAATCTGTGTGTGTGTGTGTGTGTGTGCGTGTGTGTGTGTGTGTGTGTGTGTGTGTGTGTGTGTGTGTGTGTGTGTGTGTGTCTCAGCTACTTGGAGCAGGGACATAAAGCACTGGGTTTACAGAGAGGGTGCTGGAGGATTTGTCTTGGACAGTCAGCTGAGGACCTAACCTTACAGCTTTACCAGTGGGGAGTCTTATTGGGGACCTGGAGGGAGACAGATATAGAGACATCCAGACCCAAGCTGAGTGGGTTCCCTGTGTGCTCTTAAGGGAAATTGTACTTGATGCAGAGAGGTATGCATCCGGAAATACTGAGTGTATCCATTTCTATTCCAAGTGCACTTCCCTCTCCAGTGTCAGTGGTGAGGATTCAGGCTCCTTGATTACTGGCCTAGAATGGGGACGACATATATTGGTGACCATCACATATTGGTAGCAGTGGTGAGCATCACAGATACATCAAAGCAGCATTTTACTATGACTGTTGTCCATAAGTTACAGAGTAATCTAAAAGTCAATAATTCACATCCCTGGAAGGTGAACATCTTAAGAGCGCTCTGAATACCCTACATTCCTTTTTTGTCAGGTCCTCTTATAGCTATCTTGGCTTTGTGAAGACCTAAATGTCTGGCATGTGGAATAAGGTCACTCTGCTTGCCCCTCCCATGACTATTGACATAACTTTATGACTCTAGTGCACTGAGTTTTAAGTCCATAGGCCACTTCCTTGTTATCACCCTGTTTTTTGTATTTTATATTTGTAAGACATAAGTTTGCTAATTTTACGATCATTGTATATTTTCCCCACGGGCTAAGCCCTAGGCTCTTTCAGGAATGAACTGAGGAAGAATAGAATATTCACCAAATATTTATTAATTCATTTATTTAGTTAGTTTCTTTACCAGGGTATTACACTGATCACAATAGACCATATGCAGGCACACCTCAGGTAAAGAAATTTACAAATAAAATAAAACAGAACAAATTCACCAACATGGAGTAATCACAGAAGGTAGATAATCCCACTGACAATTGAAACAATATGTAAATATTATTAATGGAGTAGAAAAACAAATGTGAATTAATTTTAGTAGTAAATATGAAAGGGAAGCAATAGGTAAGAACAGATGGTCAAAGTAGAAGTGATGAAAGTGAAGCGGGAGTTAGGTAATGTGTCCATTGGAAAGACACTTGCATATTTTTGATGGCGGTGTCTTTTGAATTTTGCTTTGAAAGTAGGGAAAGAGGACACATCTTTTAGGTGAGAGTGGAGGGATTTCCAGATTTGGGTGCAAGAATGGAGAAGGAATAATCAGTAAAGTGCATTTTGGTTTGGGATGTCTGGAGTGAGAGAGTTAATTGGGAAAAGTTGTGGAAGTTGTAGGGGGTGGTTTTGTTATGGATTTTGGCTGTAAGATGTGGGAAGGTACCTGGCATACCTCTCAACCTGGAAACATCAAAAATCTGGATGCTGATTAACATAAAATTTGTATGCATAATTATGTAACCACACCCACTCTGTTGGAATCGTGGTATACCAGCATTTTCACAAAAGAAAAGCAGCATACTTCTCAAAAGTCCAGATTTCTGTGAAATGACCAGACTTTTAACTGATAGTTTTGGTATATTCATCTTATGAATATCAGGTGTCTCAGATCATTGGCAAATCTGAATACCTATAGCTGTAAATATGCCTATTTCTACCTTGCAATGACATCATCAGCACAGCACAAGCAAAGTATTTAACTAAGCATTAGAAATACAGGGTTGTTATTCTCAGCTGATGACCATTATCATTAGGGTCACTGCAAAAATATCCCAAACAACAAACTAAAACAATGAGTGAGAAGGGCACTGAAAAACCAATCAGTAAAAACAAAATGAAAACTCTAGCAAAGCTAGAACTTCCACTGAGTGACCTCCCAAACCTCTTGTGTTAGAGGCACATGGGATATATGCAAATGATCCTTATGAACATCAGGTGTTTCAACTCATTGGGAATTCTGAATGCCCATGACTTATTTCATCATTTTACTAGACAATTTCAGGCCAATAAAGCCAAACCCCACTAGCTGTGGATATGCATATTTCGGCCTTGTTATATGTTGGCTTTATCGGCCTGAAATTGTCCAGTAAAATGACGAAACAAGTCATGGGCATTCAGAATTGCCAATGAGCTGAAACACCTGATGTCCATAAGGACCATTTGCATATATCCCATGTGCCTCTGACACAAGAGGTTTGGGAGGTCACACAGTGGAAGTTCTAGCTTTGCTGGAGTTTTCATTTTGTTTTTACTGATTGTTTTTCCAGTGACCTTCTTACTCATTGCTTTAGTTTGTTGTTGGGGATATTTTTGCAGTGACCCTCATGATAATGGACATCAGCTGGGTATAACAACCCTGTGTTTCTAATGGTTAGTCAAGCACTCTGTTTGTGCTGTGTTGAAGATGTTGAAATAAGGCTAAAATATTCATGCCTATAGTTAGTGGGATTTGGTTTTATTGGTCTGAAATTGTCTAATAAAACAGCAAAACAAGTCAATGAGTTGAAACAGCTGATGTTTCTAAGGATCATTTCCATATTTCTCATGTGTCTCTGACCCAAGAGGTTTGGAAGGTCACTCAGTGGAAGTTCTAGCTTTCTTGGAGTTTTCAATTTGTTTTTACTGATTAGTTTTTCAGTGACCTTCTCACTCATTGTTTGAGTTTGGTGTGTTCATCTTAAACTTTGTGGCAACCTACTACAGAGGATTGAAGGCACTAAATAATGACCTATATTTGAGTTTCAGATTTCATAATCTTCAGAAAATGGAAACTAACAGAAAACCTGTTACCCTAACAACATTCTAAGTTTATAAGAAAGATGTTTAAAATCTGTCCATATTTTTGAGTGTTTGTCCTCCCATTATTTAAGGCTTCATCTGGATTTCTTGTGATAAGAGTTGAGATTTGTCGCCATGTGCTGCACCAGTGCTGGCAGTTAATACACATTTTGTAAGTAGCCTACTACAACCAGATACTATTTTACTGTGCAAAACTGGTAGACTGCTATCAATCAAATTATTCAGAGTACCACTATTTGCTGCACAAATTCTTTAAGAAGTAGTTATAGTAGTCACGATCCTACCTCTCAACTGTCCAGAAGATTTCCGCAGAATGCTCAGATTTTTCCCTCATATCTTTGGTCTGTTCCTCATAAAATTTGAGTTTTTTGGCAAATAACTGAACATTTAAGTCACTAAATAATGACATACATTTAAGTTTTATACTTCATATCCTTTAGAAAATGCATGCTAACACATATATTGCTATTCCAATAACTTGTTTATACCAAGCTGAACTGAGATGGGCTACCAGTCACATTACTGAGCTGAAGTGCCAGATGACTAGAAGCTTCTGAGCTTCCAAAAAACATAAGTTGCCTGTTTTTTGCTTATTTATACTATTTACTGCACTTTTTTATTGGCTGCTGCCTACTTTTATACTGTATTTATTTACTGTGTACTAAAACTACACTGTTGTACTGCAACTGCCAGCTTCTCTGTGCATGTAAAATCAAATTTTATTGCTGTTTTCACAGTTTACAAAGCTATTTTGTTGTAATTACTGGTATTTTTTCACTGTTTTAAAGCTATCTGTTTTGCCTGATCTGGTTTTCCTGCCAAGCAGTATTTAATTAACTGATATGTTAACTGTTTAAATCATTCTTTAGAGCCTCCTGGCTGATTTTCTGCTGTTTTAAATGTTTTTTTTCAGCTTCTCACTGCTATGTTTCTGCTGTGTTTAACATTCCCTAGTGTTTTCCACTGAAACTAGTGTAGCTAGTAGCTGTAGCATAGTCCATAGTTTGTTCTGAGCACATTTTCCAGGCCATCTTGGATTGGAAGGGGCCTGTCTGCACTTTTCTGAGAGAATTTTACTGATTGGGACCTGAGTGGTAAAGTGAGACCAGTCTAGGGCTTGGAATAAGCATCCTCATCGGTCCTTTTGAATCTTATTATTTTTTTTCAAGTTTTAGCTTCTGGTATTTAGGCTTTGCATTTGAGCAGGTTTCTGTTTGTTTGTACCAAGCTGAAATGAGGTGAGCTACCAGCCACAACTCTGAGCAGAGATACCAGATGACTAGAGGCTTCTGAGCTTCCAAAAAACTTAAGTTGCCTGTTTTTTGCTTATTTATACTATTTACTTATTACCTGCTGCCTACTTTTATACTGTATGTATTTACTGTGTATTAACCTACACTGTTGTACTGCAATTGCCTGCTTCTCTGTGCCTGTAAAATCAAGTTTTATTGCTGTGTTCACTGTTTAGCAAGCTTTTTTGCTGTTTGCACTGTTTGTTAAGTATTTACTGGTATTTTGTCACTGTTTTAAAGCTATCTGTTCTGCCTTCTCTGGTTTTCCTACCAAGCAGTACTTAATTAACTGATCTATTAACTGTTTAAATCATTCTTTAGAGCCTGGCTGATTTTCTGCTGTTTTAAACATTTTTTTCAGTGTCTCTCTGTTATGTTTCTGCTGTGTTTAATATTCCATGGTGTTTCCCACTGAAACTAGGGTAGCTAGTAGCTGTAGCATGGTCTAGATTCAGGCTTGCTGCTTTTGGAACTGTTCGTAGTGGTTTGTTTGTTCTGAGCATATTTTCCAGGCCATCTCGGATTGAAAGGGGCCTATCTGCACTTTTATTAGAGAATTGTGCTGATTGGGACCTGACTGGTAAAGGGAGGCCATTCTAGGGCTTGGAATAAGCATCCTCATTGGTCATTTGAATCTTGTTAGAGTTTTTTTCAAGTTTTAGCTTCTGGTATTTAGGCCTTGCATTTGAACAGATTTCTACTTGTTTGCATGTCATGCAGCACCGCGCACTACCGTGCAATTATGCACCAAAGCAAACAGTTAAATACAACAAATTTTCCCTCAAAACCCAGGCAAAAATATCCATTCACTGAGCCCCTCTGTGATTGTTTCTGATAAAATGGTCCGAGGAACCACTAACGCAGCTGCTGAAATATTATCTTTAATAAGAACAGCTGACGAAGTCTCCTTCTTATTGAGATGAAAGCGCTCAATATTTTGTGTTCTTATTAAAGATAACATTTCAGCAGCTGAGTTTGTGGTTCCTTGGACTGTTTTTTCATTATTTTATTCAGTTTTTTGGTGTTTTTTGGTTATTGATTGTTTCTGAAAAGCCACGCCTAGTGACAACAGTCTTCAACCTAGCATTATGGACAGTTGGACTACCCTTGTTTCTCCTGCCAACCTTGTTGAACTGGATCTCATGAGGGAGTGTAGCAATTGCCTCGTGTACACAGACAACCCTCTACTAATAACACAATCTAGTACAGAGTGCGAGAGATGTATCTTCACCAAGAATCTAGAATCCATGCTCTCTCACCCTCAAACAGATAACACAGAGAAGGTTGTCAACTCACCCACCACTATATATTCACATAGAAACACTACTCATGCACATACCACTACTCATACATATGGCATGCATCAAACATATAAATCCACACATGTGGAGGTTCTCTTGTAAAACTTACTGAAACACCAGAGACTGCCAAAACACAAGACTGCTGCATCTAACACAGTCTCCACAGCACCCATGACACATAGCAACACCAGATTCTCACCCACCAAGCTTTGTAAGGTGTAACACCCAAAAAAACAAGTTTTCTTGTTATTGGACACTCAGTAGTGTGACACACAGATGTCCCACTCACGAGGTTGGAGAGAGAACTGTGGAGAAAGTCACGGTCAGTTGCCTGACTGGTGCCAGGATTCGTCAAATCACACGTGCACTTAGGTTTCTCAGCAACAAGTGCCATTATGACTCTGTCATAGTTCATGTTGGTGTGAATGACCTGAGATGTACTTCACTGGACTATATGAAGAGAGACATGGTCGAACTCTCTGAATATGTGTCCCAGGCAGGTATGTCCCTAGCCTTAAGCAACATACTATCCTCACCTAGAACGATGATGCAGTATAAAGGAAAAAATTATTGATTTCAATAATTGGCTTAGTTTTTGGTGTCATTCAAAGGGAATCCAGTTCCTGTCTGCCTGGAAAGTCATGGCCGACAATCCTACTCGCTACTTTGCCATTGACATTTTGCACTTGGCACCCCTAGGCTTTTGGCTGCTGGCAAAGGCTCTTGTCTCTCCTATAGTATCTTTTTTAGGCAAAGTCTCAAAAACAACATTACTGATATGAAATTAACCAATCAGAACAAAATACGGGTTGTGCTGCTAAATGATAGGAGTCTAAACCAAAAACTGTATTCCCTGGAAGCACTTCCAACACTAGAAGATGTAGATGTCTGTGCAGTCACAAAAACCTGGTTTAAGGTCAGAGAGTACCCTGGCCCTGCAAAGCTACAATGCCTTCCACACCTTTAGACTGCAAAATGAATGTATGAAAACCAAAGGAGGTAGCGTTTAAATTTATATTAGATATAAATTCACCTCCCATCTAGTTAGACTGGACAACTCCATGGAGTTACTCTAAGTCCATGTTATGGTGGGTAAGACCCCCATTCAAGTCCTTGCCAGTTATAGATCCCCCTCCATGGGTCACGACACCCACAAAGCCTACTTAACCAAACTGAAGATAATTCAAATTTTACTGAACACACTGGTTGTGAGGGATTTCAGTTATCCCACCATCAACTGTATCCCACCATCAACTAGGAAACCTACTCTAGTCCAAACATGCTAGCACAAGAGTTCCTTGACTTTGTGAATTCACATTGTCCATACCCCAATGAGAGGAACAAACATTCTACAGCTGGTCCTCACTAACATGTCAAACAAGTGCACTGCTGCAACTGTTTGACCCTCATTAGTTAATACTGACCACAAATCAGTCGCCTTTGAACTGACACTAACACCAAAACTCAAAAATGGTGAAATCAGAATAAAAAACTTCACCAAGACAAACTATACCCTCCTAGGTGAAGGTATAAATGCATGCCAAGCCCCAACCCAGTCTGAAAGTGGTAACCTCACCAAAGCTTACACTAAATCCCTGAACAATCACTTGCATACGTGTACAAACTCAGCTGTATCAGAAAGAATCAAAGCCAGAGCCTCATGTAAAAGCAAGCTGCCATGGTGGACATCCAACATCAACAAACTCTACAATAAACACAAAAAGTTGTTGTCCAAGAAAACAAAGGCTAGGCCCCAACAATGGAAAAGCACCCTCCTCAGCCTTAACAAGCAAATAAGACATCTTGTCAAATCCTCAAAGAGCTCCTTTGAGAGAAACCTAGCAAGTACTGACAAAGATAACCATAAGGCCTTTTACAGCTATGTAAGTAATCCAAAGAGTAGGACCGAAGCATGTGCAGAACTAGTGACCAATGGTATCACACACACTGACCCCACAGAGATAGCAAACCCGCTAGGGGATAGGTTTGGCAAAACTTTCACTCCCTTATCCCCTCCTAACTTACAGCAACCCCCACCTTACATATCTGAAGAGCAGGTCCTCAAAGCCCTGTCCAAGGCAAAAAACACAGCCTCTATGAGACCAGATGACATCCCAGACTGTCTTCTAAATGGGCTAAAACATGAATTAGCAGGCTTTGTTCCTGTGGAGTTGAGAACAGCTAAAGTTATTCTCCTCCACAAAGGTGGCCTAGCAACAGACCTGAGGTATTACAGACCTGTAAGCCTGACCAGCCTCATCTGTAAGGCCATGGAACGTATCATTATGGACCTCATAAATAAAGACATCGGTGACCTCCAAATCCTGGATCCTACCCAATTCAGCTTTGTGAAGGGCAGATCCTGCCTGTTAAATCTGGCGGATTTCTTTGAAAGTGTGACCAAGGTCATTGATGAGGGCAAATATGTGCACACAGCATACCTCGACTTGGCAAAGGCTTTCGAAACAATCCCACATTCAGGTGTTCTTGATAAACTTAGCAAACTGAATGTAAACCCCTTTGTTGTAAGATGGATTTCCAAATGGCTCACAAACTGGACACACACTATCAAAGTGGGTGACTCCACATCAACCAGAAGACCTTTTACCAGTGGGGTGCCACAGGGATCAGTGCTGGGCACCCTACTGTTTGGTATATACGTCTCAGACGTTCAGGTCAAAAATAAGGGATTGTGGCTGACCAAGTTTGCAGATGACTGCAAAGTAGGTGCAATCATTGAATCCCCAAATAATGTCAGTATACTCCAGGTGGGTCTCACACAGACCAACGACTGGTGTATTAGTCATGGTCTCAAACTGAATGCAAAGAAATGCATCATCATTCCCTTTGGCACTAACAATGTCCCTTCACACTATCAAATCAACAACAATACCCTAACTACCCATGAAGTGGTAAGGGACCTGGGATCACAGGTTGACCGTGACCTTAACTTTGACCACCATGTGTCTACTGTAGTAAGGAAAGCTTTCTAAGTTTCATACTTGATTAGTAAAGGCAACACCTCGAGAGCAAAAGAAGTTGTAAGGCCCCTATACTTGGCACTTATCTTGCCCATAATTGAGTATAACACCCCATTTAGCATGTACCATACTAAGCATCTGCAGCAGTTAGAGAGACCTCAGAGGTTTCTAACAAAGAACATCAAGGGCCTCCAGCATGCGCCTTACATGGACTGACTAAAATCCCTGTCACTATACTCCATATTGTATTGACTTATTAGGGGAGGTTTATGCCTGGCCTACAGAGCAAACCCAAACCTAATGAACTTATTGCATATCCGTAAATCAAATGGGTCTAGGGCTACCTGTTCCAGGGACTTAAATATAGCCTACAACTTAAATAGGGCATGCTGGAGGGACAGATTTATCTCCCAGTGACTGCCATGTCTTTGGAACAGGCTACCAATTCATGTGAAACAGAGCACCTCTATGATGCAGTTGAAGAGGAACCTGGACAAGTGGATGGGGCACCATAAATTCTTACCAAGGATAGTGCCCACAACCCTCCTGGACATGGGTAGTCATCACTAAATGCAATCTTGGGTATTGACTAGCACTTCTATGGTATTACATTAGGTTGAAATGGCTAGGCTTAAAATGACCTCTGGGTTAATAGACTTGTAATCTCCTATGATCCCATGATCCTGTAAGAGTATCCTCTACCAGCATAACTTTCACTTTTCCAAATATTTGCAGAATGTCCAGATTTTTGCCTCATATTGTGTTCTGTTTCTCCTAAAATGTATAGTTTTCTGGCAAATTGCTGAGGACTGAAGTCAGAAAATAATGGCAGACATTTGAGATTCAGACTTCCTATCCTTCAGCAAATTCATGCTAATACAAAACCTGAGTAAATAACTGACGTTAGCCTAGCTAAAAAAAAAAAAAAATACTTTCTCCCAAACCTGTACAGAGATTCCTTATTATTAACTGTATGACCATATTCTATTTGCTAAAATGTAAGAAACTACTACTTTCTGACACACAGCTATGACTGAAACTGAAAGCTATAGTTAGTTATACAATTTTTTCATACTGTCCATTTTCATCTCCGAGGTTCCACTGTTGCCAGAGATTTTAGGACAAAGTGTGAGACTCACTGCACAACATACGGCACCTACAAAAATTACCAAATACTGCATTTCATACAATAGGATCACAAACTGCTGTAAATGCCTGCAGTTCTACATGCTGGAACACAAAAAGAACCAGTTAGCCATCCACCCAGTGTCGTTTTCAAATAATGCATTGTAACCCTCCAACATCACATCTGGCATCCCACACCTCTGAACTGAGAGCGTATCATGTCAGTGGCACAATGCTAACACAGAAAGACTCACAATCATTGTTAAGCATGTCAAAGTATACCACATATTTGGAATGCCTTAAAAGAAATATGCAGAAGAAACCCAAAACTTACAGTAAAGTTTGCTTCCGAAGTAGGTAGCCCCACAATAAGAAATATACCTTGTTATATCCTACATCATGCATCATGTATATTTTTGCTGGTCTGACAGCATATAAAAGGTGATGACCGTTCACAGCTAGTGTGGTGTTAAAGGAGAGAAGGTACAGTCTACGTTTAAGAAGGATATGTTAGCAGGGGTATAATCAGTTAACTTAAGGGGATTTGTTTAGGTTAATGCACCACTAACCCTATGCAATGTGCCATGCAAGGACAACACAAAGTGCACCATTTCAGAAGGTGTGCAATGTAGCCATGTTAAGTAAATCATGCTTTAAAACAATAGAGTATTGGAAGAGAGGACATGAAACCATGACAAAAAACAGTCACCCAGGAGATGTTTACGTGGACCGTCAATGGTAACTACCAATTGTAAATAAAAAAAAAAAATCGGGATTTGAAGGGGCCACTCTGGAATTCGTGGCACCCCACTATTTCACCCTCAAAACCAGGAAATACAGAGGAATTCAGTACGGTGTACTTGGTTGAAGAAGTTTGGAAAGAAGAGCTCCTAGGAGTATTTATTTTATTATTTATTTACATTTGATTACCAGGAAAGTCCGACTGGGTAGAAGCCCATTTTCAGTGGAGCCCCAGGTAGAATATTTCCAAATTATTACAAAACATTTTAAGAACAATAATTTTTTCAATCTTTAAAAATAAAATAAAAACATCTGTAGTTTAAATAATTATAACAAATTAGACATATTATAAAAACATTAAGAAATGATACGAGTTATACGACAATCATTTAATATTCAGAGAACTTTTAAACAGTTTGTAGAGAAATTAAAGGTAAGTTAGACTAATACAAACGTGAATTGCAATATGAAGTGAGGGGAAAACAGGTTTATCAGGGAAGAGAGTTTGATAGAAGGAAGTACGTGAATGAGGTAGAGTAAGGAGTTATGAGGAATGAAAAGGTACTTTTTCACATTTAGGGATACAGTTTATCCTGGTTTTGAGCAAGAACTGAGCTAGCTCAACTATGTAAGAGACTGATAGCAATTTGGCTTTAGAGAAGATGGTTCAGTGGTGCTCCTTGTAGGGTGTTGGAAATAAATCACCATATTTTGTTTTCAATGAACTGTAGACTGAATTATTATTATTTTTGTTTATTTTTTGAGGCTGTGCTCTGATGAACAGCCCATAGTCAAGCTGAGCAAGAACACCTCCTTTGAAATTTGCAGCACTTGCTGGTCTTGAGAGAAATTTTCAGGCCCAGAATAAAATAATTTATCTTTTTCCTTGTGCTTTCAGTCTCGATTTGGAAGTTAATGACTCGTCTAGCAATTTAACGGACATGGTTGTTTGTACTGGGGAACTACTGAGCTATGCAATGTTAGATTTTTGGGAGGTTTTTTTTCATCCTTTGTGATATTCCAAAAATCATACTTTCTGTTTTGGGGGGTTTAGGAGTAGCCTCTGGTTGTTTACCCAAGACTGAAGGGAGTGGAGGTCAGACTGAAGCCGAGTTTGAATAGTTGAATGTGAGGGACTGGATCGAAGGATAACCATGTCAGTTGTATAAAGAGTGATAGGAAGGTTAGGGAGATTGGGGGTAGTTTGTTAATATAGACTGAAAACAACAGTGGAGTGAGCATGGATCCCTGGGGTACTCCTCTAGTAAGGGGTACTGAAGGTGACAGGGGTGTGGCTATTATGACCCTGAAATACCTTTTTGTGAAGAAATATTGGATCCAGAGACTAGTGTTAGGACTTACCCTGATTTCTTGGAGATACCGAAGGTGAAGAAAGTGGCCAATAAGATCAAAAGCTTTGGTAAGGTCACTGAAGAGAGCTTCCATAAAGTTTCCTTTATTCATGTTGAGAAAGATCTCATCTATAAGTGGCCATAGTGCTGTCATTGTGCTCAGGTTACTCCAGAATCCATGCTGTTTAAGGGAGAGAGAAGGTGGCACTATTGGATGTAAGTGGACAGCTGGTTGCCGATTTATTTTTCAAGTATTTTCTCAAGCTTAGAGAGGATGCAGATATGGTGTGAGTAGGGGGCATTTTCTGGCTGAGGATGTTTGGGAAGGGGGTTGACCAGAGCAGTTTTTCATATTCCTGGCATTGTGTTATGAGTTAAGCAGAGGTTCTAAATATGGAGAAGAGGTGTGATAAAGACGTCTTTGCAAAGTGATATAAATCAAGGGAGTAGATTGTCTGAACCAGTCTGTGCATCCAGGGGTATGCTTTCTAGTAGGGGGGAATCAAGGTCATTTCAGGAGTTTTCTAAAATAGAAGAAGGGATAAAAAGAGGGGGTCTGGGTGAGTTGGGAGGGAGGTAGAGATTGTGGTACTAGGGAGGTGGCTGAATTCCTTATTAAAGTCAGAGGTTGACAGTTGGCCTTGAGAGATGTCTGGATAGTGATAAGGGAGGGGTTGGGATCAGTGGATTTTCAGCCTGTGAAAAGATTTACCTGCTGTCAGAAATGTTTGGGTTTGCCTAGGAGAGCAAGCTGTTCATCACTAGATTATGTAGAGCGGTATAGGCAGTACAATTTTTTGGTGAGGGATTTAGTCTCCATGAAGACCACGCATTGTCCCTAAGTTTGAGCAGAGCTTTTAGTTCAGTGGTTATCCAAGGTTTTGTGTTATATTTGTAAAGGAGTTGCGTGAAAGGGGAGAATTTATTTTTAATTTGAAGGAGGGTATGTGTAAGAGCTGTGGTAGCTGAGTTGAGGATCTGTAAGTTGGTAATGGGAGGCCAGTCAAAAGTTGCTATGAGTTTTGTGAAGCTTTTCTGTATTGATGGTGACTCTAGGTCTGAAACTAACATTTGGTGGGCAGTTTTTGGTAACCAGTGGATAATTTGGAAGGTTATCAGAGAATGAGAGTGGAAGAACAGATATATTGGAGATGATGAGAGGGTTGTTAGTAATTAGCAGATACAGGAGGGAGTGGTTGTTAGTTTGGAAGTTTGGACAGATAGTGTCATTGACTATCTGCATAAAGTTGATTTGGCTAAGAATTCTGAAATATCATTTCTCAGGGGATCTATGTAGTTTAGGTTAAACGCATCTCGACTAACAATAGTTTTGTAGTTCTGAGCAGCTGAGGTGAGAGTAAGAAAAAGGCATTTCAATTTGTTAAGAGATGCTGGAGTAGGAAGGGAAGGGACTGCTTTTAGAAGGTGACTGTTCTTTCAAAATGGAATGAAATTTTAAAAGGATCCAGATGGGTTCAGTATCTGAAGAGGCATTTGCTTGAGCAATGATAGTTTACTTATGGTGTTTTTTATAAAGAATGAGAGTGTCCTTACCTTATCTATTGCCATGTCTTGTGTCTTGGAGTTATTTGTAGGAAGGAAGTAAATGCTGAAAATTAGGGTTGTTTTGTTTGAGCCATGTTTCAGTGATAGCTGTGATATCAGGTGAATGGATTGTAAGGAAGATCTTTATCTGGTCATTTGTTATAGATGCTTTGGGTGTTAATTAATGCACAGGAGAAGGTGGAGGTGTTTGGAAAAGTTATGGGTGTTGTGTTTTGAGAGAGACCCAGAGTAGATTCAGTACTGACTTTCAGAAGCAGTATGAGCAGGATTGGGGTGAATTTATAGAGATGTTTAGGAAGTTTGAGGTGGGGGTGGTGGAGATGAGGTAAATGGAGAGTGAAGTTGGAGTTGCATGGTAGGTGAAGAATAGTGGTTGTAAAAGAGTGGAGTAGGTCTTGGGGTTCAACTGAGTTACTGTAGGGCTTTGTAGAAGGCTGGTGAAGGTCAGGTTAAGAGATGGGAGAAGAGATGGGGTTACTGATGGTATAGTGCAGAAGGTTAAAGGAAAGAGGAGTAAGATGGTGAAGTGGAGAGGCATTGTGAAGGGTAGATGACATAAAGAGACTGATCCAGCCTGGACTTTATTCAGTCATAACTAGAGCCAATGGGACAAATCTCTATACCAAGTAAGTGCACAGACTTATATAGAGTAGAAATTCTGAATAGCTATTTATTTATTTTATTTTACATTTGTTGACCGGGAATAGTCCGACTGAGCTGAAATAGCCCTTTTTCAGTGGAGGCCTGAGGAGAAAAGCTTCAAGACATTATACAGTGCAATAAAAAATTACAGAAGCAAGTTTTCCAAAAAGGATGCCAGTGTCATTATTTGGCAAGTATTAACAACATTATAACATGTAACAAATATTTACAAGTCATCACTAAAATCAGGCAATGTGAGAAAAGAACATATTCATACAGCTTTAAAGTATTAATTCAGTATAAATGGAGGAGATATTTAGGAAGAGAAAAGTTAAGCTGAAGCATAGAAAATCATGGTTTGAAAGAGACAGGTTGGCAAGGCCAGGAGGGGAGAAGTATTTAACAGTAACAGTAACATTGTAGAAGATAAAAGTTAAGGTTAGTGGTCGATTAGTGAGGAGTTTAGGGATGGGGGTGGGCACTTTATTGTGGGTGAGTACAGATGCAGGAACAGAGAGTGTTAAGTGTTCTTTAGCAGTTGTTTTGAATTGATTTGGTTGATTTAGTAATCAAATTTGAAGTTGAAGCTTGTTTCAAGTGATTGTAGGATGGTAGCTATATAGATTGCATCCATTATTAGTCCTAGGTTTATAGAAAAGTAGTAGGTCTTGGTCTGAGCTGTGGGGTGATCTAGTTGGAGAACAGTGAGATATAAAGGAGGATATGTTAGGGCAATAGAAAGGTTGGTATAGTATAGAGTGTATAATCTGAAACCGAGAGAGAAGCAGCAGGTTAGGTAGTTCCAGCCAGTTTAAGTGTTTAAGTGAGACACAGTGATGGGTTTTATAGGTATGTTGGGCAGAGAATCTGGCAACCTTGTTATCATGGCTTAAGTTTTGTTAGGAGTGTGGCGTTAAGGATTAGTGAGTACTTGAGAACCATATAGTAGGCTGGGTAAGAGGTAGGTATGAGAGAGGGTTACTTTAGCTTTGGGAGTGAGAAACTTTCTGTGTCTATATAGAAGGCCTAGTTTCTGGTGGGTCTTCCTGATACAGTTGTTGATGTGCAAGTCAATTTAAGTTGATCATCTGTAGTGATGCCAAGAGTTTGGTACTAGATTCAGCTACTATTGGAGTCTTATTGACAGGCAGTATAGTGAAAGAAGATTTGAGGTGGTTAAGAGTTTTTGGGAGAAAGAGTAAGAATTTTATTTTTTTTTTTGGGGGGGGGTTCAGGATTAGTTGGTTGTTGGTGAGCCAGGTTTCCACTGATGTAAAGGCAGCCTGAATAGTAGAGATGAGACTAGAGGGAGAGTCAGAGATAATGATCACAGTAGAATCATCTGCATCTTGTACAAGAGATGACTGAGAGCAAGAAGTGTAGAGTAGATTGGTGAAGATATTAAATAGTAATGGACCCAGTATAGATCATTAGGGAACGCCCATTTTCACGGGAGCGAGGGGGAGAGTGCAAAGAGCCATTTCACTGATTGTAATCAATCAAAGAGATAGCTAGAAAATCAAGTGACAGTAGCAGGGGAGTTGTTTAGATTAGTCAGTTTAGCCAGAAGTAGAGAGTGTGAGATGGTATTCAAAGGCTTTAGAAAGGTCTAGAAATGAACAGGAGACAAGTTTGTTGTTATCATGAGCCTGGGAAATAGTGTTTGTAAAGGAGATAAGGGCAGTGTGTATACTGTGTTTTAGGCAGACACCATGCTGAGTAGGAGTAAGTAGGTTTTCCTGAAATAGATATTGAAGAGTTTGCTTATGTATGCATTTTTCAAGTAATTTAGAGAGCAGTGACAGAATGGCTATAGGTCTACAATTAGAGATTTCTTGGGAGTTACTTTATTTGTGGATAGGTAAAGTGTAAAATTCTTTCCAGATAGATGGAACTTTCGAATCAGAGATAGAGCAGTTGATCAAGATAGATACAGGAAAAGCAAGAGTATCAGCTGTCAGCTGGAGAAAGTAGGAAGGAATATTATCAGCAGAAGTAGAGTAAGGCTTTAATTTGGAGAATAGGTGTTTGATATAAGTAGTAGATATAGGCTGAAGAGAAAAGGGTTTAGAGGAGTTGGAACTAGGAGATGGGACAGAGGGATTAGAATCATTAGCTGGGGAGGGTTTGTATTAATCACCTTTGATACAGAATCAATAAAGGAGGTGTTAAAGACAGTGGCAGTTTCTTCAGATTTCATATTTGGGTAGGGATTAGGGAAGGAAGGGTTTCCAGGATGCAGTATTTGGTTCCAAATTTTTTTGGGATTAGATTTTAGTGCTATAGGAGGGTTATGGTAGAATTCCTTTTTATCTTTAGAAATGTGTTTTTGTCAGGTTTCTGAGTTCTTTGTACTTTTTCAGGTCAGAAGGTAGTTTATTTCTCATCCAGGTTTTCCACAACCTATCCCTATTTCTCGTTAGGGTGCGGGTTGCCTTATTGAGCCATGGGAATATTTTAGATTTTATTCTGAGAGTATGGAGAGCTGCAATACAGTTTAGTATATTAAGAAAGATAGAGTTAAATGATTGGGCAGCTTCATCCAGATTAAGCTCATTAAAGCAACTCTAGTTAATTCTAGAGAGAAGGGTCTTAAAGGTACCAGGGGAGAAGGATAGTTTACGACAAGTTATGTGTCTATGCGATCTGGTAAAGTGGGGAGTGAATCTAATAACTTTTATTGGTTATCACTAAGGGAATTTTGTAGGGTTTCTGGGTTATGATATGAGGAAGGGTCAGATACAAGTATCCAGTCAATTATAAGTACTAGGAATTTATGAGTTATTGTAGTGGGTAGGTTCTGATATTAACTGTGTAAAGCCATGTAGTTAATGCAAGAGGAAGAGTTAGGGTCTTTTAGAGCTTTTAGAACTAATAAAGCAAAAACTCAGTTAAAAATTTGAATTGTTAATAAACACATACAGTAGAAATTCAGTGGAACTAATAAGTTAAAACAAAAGCTCAGTTACACTTTTGAATTGATAACTAACATGTACAGTGAACTGGATGAGTTTGGACAACAGATACAGACCAGATGAAGCATGAAAGAGATTTGAATTAATGTAAAAATGTAGCTATGAACAGAGGAGCAATTAATTTTACTTGTAGCATTCACATCTAACATGTTTCTGGAAGTGTTGATAGACTGTGCTGTGAAAGTCATACAGTGGACTCAAGTTTCTAAGTTTAGGAGGGAGTATGTCCCAGATAGAAAGATTAATTTCAGGGAAGATGTAAGTGGCGGACAATATGAAGATATAAAATCTTGAATGCAAGTAAAAAACTGGCCAATTTTGAGACTGGATGACAGGTTGGGCAGTATGATCCCAGAGTTTCCCAGATTTGTTAGATGGAGAGGTACCAACTTAAAAGAAATGTTGGAAATGAAATAGACCAAACAAATGGGTTTAAATGTGAACAATAAAAAAGACAGCACATATAAATGTGGAATGTGCAAATAATGCCCAGCGATATTTAATGGACACAAGTTATATTTACCATCAAGAAAATTTTTGTGTCAACCGAGGGGCTATTACAATTGTAATGCTAAATTTATTGTTTACTTAGGCTTATGTATGAAATGCAAAAGTTTTTTATATAGGAAAAACAGAGAGAACTTTAAGAAGACGAATTTATGAGCATTTTTATGACAACTAAAAAAAAGGAAACTAATGCTTTTTACAGGCATTCTCTTTTTTGTCCCAATATGGAGATTAAATTCATCATTTTGGAACAGGTAAAAGCAGATGTTAGAGGGGGTGATTGGGAGACCCTGTTGGAACACAAAGAATTGATATGGCAGCTAAGACTAGATGCAGGAAGACGGCCAGGTCTAAATGATGCTTGCAGTATCAGCAGCGTCTTGAAATTAAGGAAGGCAAAATTATAAATTTAAGGCCATAGTGTCTGTAGGATCAATTGAAAGGGTTTTCCAGAGAGCAAGCTTCATGAAAATTATAGACAGGCAACATAAAATTTTTTTTAAATTATTAAACAGACATGTGGTTTAATATATACCTGCTCGACCATTATTTACAAGAAGGCCTGAGCAAGTAAATGTACATATGTGGTTTATTAATTCGATGTGTGCAGATGGATTTATTCTATTACTGTGTACATTCAATGGAAATTGAACGATTTTAAAAATGAGTATGCTTGGCAGTGCTTTGCATTTTTATTACGTAACAAGTTTTATTCTGCAAAACTGTTTGAAAATATCCCTTTGGGAAAAAGAAAGAAAAAATGGTTAGTAATTTGATGTTTGTAGATGGATTTATTTATTTTACTGTGTATACTCAACAGCACCTAGATGAGTTTAAAAACGAATGGGTTTTGCAGCACTTTGCATTTTTAACATGTAACAACTTTCATTTTGCAAAGGCTGTTTAAAAACATTCCTTGTAGGAAAAGGAAATGAAGGGTTAAATGGATAAAATTTTTTCCAATTAACCAATTAATTATACAATTAGCTGAATTTTATATGTATATAAGGAGTGTTCACTTGAAGGTTATTTTATCTTGAAAAAGCTCAGCAAAGGGCTGAGCAAAAGCGCTTAATGGGATTGTTGGTGTGAATATTCTACAATAAAGCAAAGGTTTTTTACTCTACGGCAGCCTTTTATTTTCTACTTGTGTGGAAGAAGGAGTACCAGCATATGTTTTGGACTTTTTTGCTTCTGGATTTCCAGCGCCACCTTTGCAGCCTTGGAGCAATTTGTTTTACTGGCTTCTTGTCCTTTCTGGCAGTTTTTTCTTGGTGTTTTGCTTGTGGTCCATGGCGGAAGAAGTGGCACAGAGCACTTTCTCTGACACCCATCAGTTACTTAGACCGGGAGAAGACAGTACTCCTGTCACCAGGGCGGAGTTTAATCAAGTTCTCGATATGTTAACTCAGTTAACTAGAATGCTCAACAAAAGTGGAGTTGAGCAACCAACGACCTTGCCAGGTAACCAGCAGCATGATTTGGAGCGGAAGAGAAGGAGCATCTCAGCCCACAATGAGCGATCTGGCAGTTGCCCTTCTTTAGGAGCTTGTAGTCAGCAGGGAAGTATGAAGCAAGACGGTAATGACAATAATAAAGATAGCAACGTGCTATTAAATGAAACCGGAGCGCAGGAGCAGCGTTTCGATTTCGGAGCATGGGCTGGTCAACAGTTTTGGTTTTGTCAAGGTACTGTTCATTCCAATAATAATAATTTAAGTAGTAACATTGGCATAGAGAAAGATTTTGACATTCTTCGTGACAAACTTTATTCCTTTAAAGCCAACCAATTGGAAATAGATTATTTGAAAGAATGCATTAAAGTGAGAAGAGTACCAAAAGGACTTAGATGCTTCAAGTTTCCCAACAATGTGCAAAAGGACTCTAATTATTATAAGAAATTATGTGATGTGTTTAACCGTGCTGGTATAGACATGTTGGAAGTCATGGTAGCGGAATATGAAACGAGAGCTGACACTTTACTACATGATTTGAATGTTCTAAATAGTAGTCTAGTTAATGATGAGAAGTTTACATCTGTCAAGTGGGGTTATGATAATATTTTTAAGGATGTTGACCAGCACTGTTTAAGGATTCTGAATCGAAAGATCCACAAGTTAGAGAGGGATTTGAAGGAATATAATGAAGGGGTGGCTTACCCACTGCATACTAAAGTTAAACAATTCAATTATAACAACAGTAAGGTGCAGGGAAATTTCAACAATAGTCACAGGATGGGGATGGCCTACGAGGCACCAAGAAATAATTGTAGGTTTGCAGAAAAGGAAAGGAGTACACCCCAGCAGGATTTTCTGTTTCCCCCGAACAAGGAAGGGGGGGTGGAGCAGGTTTCCAGGGGTGGCGGAATCAATAAGGCAGTTTTTTCAAGCTGCTCCAGGTGCTTTAGCAATTAATGATGCTGTAAATAACACAGATGTTTTAAATAAAGTGATGGTGGTAACAGAAAACAATTTTTCTGTTTACAATTATACCAACATTAACTTGAGGAGAGAACATTTTGATTTGTTCACAAAAGGATTACATTTTGTTCCAGCATTTTCAAGTAGATTAGAGCAGGATTTGATAGACTTGAAGCTGTTCAGTAGACAATTAAACTTACTGCTTTATTTTAAAGGGGAAATTCCTTCAAATATGGGACTCTCTAGAAAGAGTGTATTCAATCCACCTATGGATCCAACAGTAAAAATATTTGAAGAAATGATGGAGAGAGATATTAGGATGATTGGCAGAAATAAACAGAACAGTACCCCCCAAAATATTTGCATGAAGGAGATGAATTTGATTAAGGAACTTTGAAGCAGTAACTGTAGGGCAATGAAAACAGATAAGGGGGGGGGGTCTTGTTTTGATGTATAACACAGAATATGTTTACCACATTAATGGGATGTTGCAGGACCCAGAGCAATATGAACAGGTATCCAGCAATGAGCTACACATGGCATATTCCAGAATTGGTTTCATTTTGTACGATCACCTTTTGCAAGGTGTTTTTAACGAAAGATTGTATAACTTTTAACTGTTCCCAAACCAAGAATTCCTGTAATATTTGGGATCCCGAAAACACACAAAGGGTTGGACCCCTTAAACTTCAGGCCTATAGTATCAGGACAGGGGAGTATTACAGAACCTGTTGGAAAATTTATAGATCACACCTTGAAACAGTTTACAGCTTCCTTAAAATACATTTGCAAGGATTCTTGGGATTTCCTCAGGGGCTTACAATCCCTAGAATACCATCCGGATTTTTTGTTAGTTACTATAGATATTGTTCAACTGTTTCCCAGTATACCGCATTCTACAGGATTAAATTGGTTTAGTGATGTTTTAGTCAATGAAGCTAAATTTGTTCCCAATACCACCAATTTACTGGTGGAACTCATGGAATTGGTTCTGGAAAACAATTTTATATGCTTTAATGGCCAATTTTTTAGGCAAAAATCGGGCGTTGCAATGGGGGCGGCCTGTGCCACAGTTTATGCAAACATTGTGTTGCATAAATGGGAACAGACATATATTTTTGGCACAGAATGGTCACGATATATTAGGCATTATGTCAGATTTCTTGATGACATTTGCCTTATATGGGAAGGTACCAGGGCCAGTGTCCAGGAATTTATTGATTACATCAATTCCACCACCTCCTTTTTAACCTTTACGCATTCTTTAAGCTTGGATAGCTTAAATTATTTGGATGTGTGTTTAGTTAAGGATAATGTCAATAATAGATTTAATTCCAAAGTGTTTAGGAAACCCACTTATTCAAATGCATTTTTGCATTTTCAAAGTAATCACCCTGATTATCAAAAAAGAGGAATAGTCAAGGGCCAATTTATTCATGCCTCTAGAATGTGTAATACACCACAATTTTTCAGAGAAGAAGTTAATTTTTTAAAAGAAAGATTTTCTGAAAGAGGGTACCCAAGTGGTTTGGTTGAGGAGCTGGCGAAGGAAGTGAGCACTAATAGGGGGACGAAATACCAACCACTGCTGATTAACACAGGTATGTTAAATTGCCAAATAAGCAATAGATTGCAAAATTTAGAACAAAAGGGATACATCCACACTTTTGGTATTAACTCGGGCATTGTAGAAAGCAGTGTAAGAAAATACTGGCCAATTTTGAGACTGGATGACAGGTTGGGCAGTATGATCCCAGAGTTTCCCAGATTTGTTAGACGGAGAGGTACCAACTTAAAAGAAATGTTGGAAATGAAACAGACCAAACAAATGGGTTTAAATGTGAACAATAAAAAGAAGGCACATATAAATGTGGAATGTGCAAACAATGCCCAGCGATATTTAATGGACACAAGTTATATTTACCATCAAGAAAATTTTTGTGTCAACCGAGGGGCTATTACAATTGTAATGCTAAATTTATTGTTTACTTAGGCTTATGTATGAAATGCAAAAGTTTTATATAGGAAAACGGAGAGAACTTTAAGAAGACAATTTATGAGCATTTTATGACATAACTAAAAAAGGAAACTAATGCTTTTTACAGGCATTCTCTTTTTTGTCCCGATATGGAGATTAAATTCATCATTTTGGAACAGGTAAAAGCAGATGTTAGAGGGGGTGATTGGGAGACCCTGTTGGAACACAAAGAATTTATATGGCAGCTAAGACTAGATGCAGGAAGACGGCCAGGTCTAAATGATGCTTGCAGTATCAGCAGCGTCTTGAAATTAAGGAAGGCAAAATTATAAATTTAAGGCCATAGTGTCTGTAGGATCAATTGAAAGGGTTTTCCAGAGAGCAAGCTTCATGACAATTATAGACAGGCAACATAAAAATTTTTTTAAATTATTAAACAGACATGTGGTTTAATATATACCTGCTCGACCATTATTTACAAGAAGGCCTGAGCAAGTAAATGTACATATGTGGTTTATTAATTCGATGTGTGCAGATGGATTTATTCTATTATTATGTACATTCAATGGAAATTGAGCGATTTTAAAAATGAGTATGCTTGGCAGTGCTTTGCATTTTTATTACGTAACAAGTTTTATTCTGCAAAAACTGTTTGAAAATATCCCTTTGGGAAAAAGAAAGAAAAAATGGTTAGTAATTTGATGTTTGTAGATGGATTTATTTATTTTACTGTGTATACTCAACAGCACCTAGATGAGTTTAAAAACGAATGGGTTTTGCAGCACTTTGCATTTTTAACATGTAACAACTTTCATTTTGCAAAGGCTGATTAAAAACATTCCTTGTAGGAAAAGGAAATGAAGGGTTAAATGGATAACATTTTTTCCAATTAACCAATTAATTATACAATTAGCTGAATTTTATATGTATATAAGGAGTGTTCACTTGAAGGTTATTTTATCTCGAAAAAGCTCAGCAAAGGGCTGAGCGAAAGCACTTGATGGGATTGTTGGTGTGAATATTCTACAATAAAGCGAAGGTTTTTTACTCTACTGGCAGCCTTTCATTTTCTACTTGTGTGGAAGAAGGAGTACCAGCATTTGTTTTGGACTTTTCTGCTTCTGGATTTCCAGCGCCACCTTTGCAGCCTTGGAGCAATTTGTTTTACAGATTTGAATTAATGTAAAAATGTAGCTATGAACAGAGGAGCAATTCATTTTACTTGTAGCATTCACATCTAACATGTTTCTGGAAGTGTTGATAGACTGTGCTGTGAAAGTCATACAGTGGACTCAAGTTTCTAAGTTTAGGAGGGAGTATGTCCCAGATAGAAAGATTAATTTCAGGGAAGATGTAAGTGGAGGACAATATGAAGATATAAAATCTTGAATGCAAGTAAAAAACAAACAAACAAAAAAAAAAAAGCAGGGTGGGCACTGGCTGTAATAGGGAGCCCATTTACACTTTGCAAAGTAATACTATGATATTTAAAGGCAGGGTATAGAGATATAAACCTGCAAACCAAACGGATTGGAACACCTACTCTCTGACCAGTCAGAAATTATAGTAATTCCACTTTTAGTTAATGTACTGAAATAAACCAATAAACCAGTGTGCTAAGATAAAACAACATAAAAATCCAAAATAACAACCACATTGATGCCATATACTTTGTAGAAAAAGACTAAGTGCGTTTGTTCTATTTATGTTTTAGAACTTCATCAGAGTCATTATCAGACATCACTTCCTGTGCCCTTAAATAAAGGAGGCGGTGCCAAAATAGAACAAATGTCAGTTTATGGAATGAGTTCATCTTTTCTAACTGCAGGCATCGATCCAGGAGTACAGGAGTAGAAGCCAAGGAGGTACTTTTCCTTTAAAGCGCTGAACATGGTGCTCAAAGCACAGATGAGTTAAGTTAAATTTGCTGATAGCAAAAGCACCCAGTGGCTTGAATGGGTTTACCAAGACAGCTATGAATACAACAGTTACAACACAGAGTAGCAAGTGTTCTTGAAGTGTTAGACAGCATTGTCTTGGATGATTGCGAAGTATTTCTAGCTTTTCTTCAAGTGACAGCGAGTCATCTTGGAACCAGTTGTTGATAGCTGGAAGAATGTTCTGATAAGCACCACATATTCAGCATATGAATTCAAGTCAAAGTCAGGAAGACCAATGAACACCTGTCCTAGATGATAAAGGGAAAGAAAAATGCAGGAAAGGGACAGAACCTTGGCAGACACAGAGTTAACTCAGTTCTGAAGAAAAAGACAGCTGACAGTCTCAGTTTTCAAAGAACACAAACAGAAAATGTGATTCAAATTATTTTCTGCAACTGTTAAGAGAACTAAGGGACTGGAAAAAGATAAAATGATTCACAAGATCTAAAGCTTTGGTGAGGTCTATAAATAATAAAATGAACATTATCTGTGGCAGTGAAGGGCCACTAAGGGGGCAGAAACTGAAAAAAAAAAACATTCCTGCTTTTTGATTCTTAGAGGAGATGTCTATACACTTTTAATGGTTCACTTTGATTAATGCTTTTTGCCATCATCATCAGATGTCGATCAGCCTTTCTTTTTGTTCTTTTGTAAAGCATGCAGAGAATAAGGTATTGAAACTATAGACTAATATACCTTTGCCTGCTGGTTACAGTAATACTGGTGTCTTACAGAAACAGAGAAGGAGTAGGCTGAGATACTGACAGTAGCTGACATATGTGAAGTTTTGGGTGCTTGGAGCCACATTAGACAGAAGTTTGGTTTAAATAGTTCTCTGAATCTGGAATTTGAAAGGATGTTTACTGCAAGTATACAAGGTTAAAATGAGTTGATGGGGAAAATGGCACCTACATGAGTAATGTCATTGACGGAGTAGGGGTGACCAGCAAATGACTAAGAGATTACTAAATGTTTCACTTAGAGCACTGAGAGATTTGAAAGGTAAGGCAGTGGACAAATAAAGCAAAGATGGGTGAAAGATATAGGAGAGAAAATAGAGATTTAAAGGTACAGATACTTAAGCCAGTTGCAAATATAAGCCACTAAGTCCTATACATTTAGAATATTTGCTTGGAAGTACTCACTTTCATACTTCAGGAAGGTAATGAAGGATGCTCTCTTTGGCAAAGCCAACATACTGTGGCTATAGTGTAGGAGCTTATGGGACATGACAGTGTATCTTTTGGTGTCAGACTCAATACATTCAACCTGGAGTTACAAACATTACTTGAAAAACTGCTAAGGAAAGCAATGACAGCTACTAAGTCATTCATTCTTCTATGACAAATTAAAAGAACTTATGAAAAATTAATATGCATTAGTAAATCTGATTATTAGAGCTATTTAAAAAAAACAGTACATAGGAAATAGAAATCTAAAGCTGAACCAACAATTACTGAACTAACAGATATTGCTGATGAGGCAGAGAAGAAGGGGACAGACTAGAAAAGCATGTGTTTATATCTGAATGGTTGGCATGTTATACATCATAAGGGATCACTGCACTTTCATGTGGAATAAAGTCAATTCTGGCATCCTTGATAATCAATCTCTCTCTTTTTAGTTGCTGTAGTGTTTTATTTGTGAGAAATTGTTTGAAAGTGTAAAAATGGTGATGACTTTGCGCTGGACCACATTGTACAGACTGGAGATGTAATGGACCAGGACTAACCACAGAGTGAAAGTATGACATGAAGATACAATGGAATGAAATTACTGTCTCCTGAAAGTACCATGTGGAAGTACCTGCTATCTAGATGGGGAAGGATCGCTGGATGCCAACTAGAAATGGAATATAAAACAAACAATAATAGACTGATTAATGTGCATGTGTGTGTTTCTTATTTAGTTTTTGTTTCATGTTTATGTTGTATTTAAAGTTTACAAATATGTTTATGTCTCTCGTTTTGAAATTTTGAGTTCTGATAATAATTGATCAGGTGACTTTAGTGAATGCAACTTTGAATGAGGATTTACATCTTAAGTGTGCTTGGTATCATCACTATTCTAGATTATTGTATATATATATATATATATTCATACAGATTTCATGGAGATGATATATGAGATTTTTGTAAAGAACATCTTAGCTGGAGGAACAACTTTCTATTTTATAGGCGATCATCTTTCCTGTGCTCTATACTGAGAAGTTTACTTAGCTAGGACTGGCAACACACTCACTTAAAAATTACAGCTGTGTTTGATCCAGAAATGATTTGCTTTATGGCTCTAGTAGGAAGGAAAAGAAACAGGGTTGCAAATATCTTGTTATATGGTATTTTCCGGGGGAACAATACTGGTACATATTGGGCATTTTCATTTAAGAGCGAATGAGGCAAATTAATAAGTAGAATATTATTTATTTATTTCACATTTGTTAACTGGGTTAGTCCAACTGAGTTTGAAAACAAACCCATTTTCAGTGGAGACCTGGGGGGAAAAGCCCCAGCAAGCATAAGTAAAGATAAAGTGACAGTATACAAATATTAAATAACAATTACAATGCAAAATAATTGTAAAAAGAAAAGGTTATTAGCTATTTGCATTGCATTGATGGTAAGCAACTCATTTTCAGTGGAGACCCAAAGGGAAAGAGCCCCAGCAAACATAAGCAAAGGTAAACATACAGGGCAAAAACTATTAAAAACAATGCAAATATGAAATTAATTATAAAGAGAAAAAACAAAAGAAAAAATATGAACATTAAGGGTTGCACTGATAGCAGTGGTTAAAATGTACTACATATGAGAATAAAAACAAAAAGATAATCATTATTCAAAAGGAAGACAATATATAGACATTGATAGGAAGTAGGGGAAAAAGATAAATAGTATGGAGAATGGGAGGGGGAGAGAAAGGAGGGGGCCATAGTAAGGCTATAGTAGCAGAGATGAGAGTTTAGGAGGTTAGTTTAAGCAGAAGTCACTAACAGAGAAAAAAAGTTAGGAGATGTAGCAGGTTATACAGTAGGTCAGACTAAGACTACTTGTGGTCAAGGCAACGGCATAACTTCAAGTTTAGCAGGTGGGATTTAAGCTCCTTTTTAAAACAGGGAAAGGAAAGGTTGGATATAATATGGAGAGGGAGTTTGTTCCAATTTAGTGAGACAAGAGTGTTTGTAAATTAGTTTGCTAATATTCCTTTTGGGTTTATAAACTGAGAGAAGATGCTGATCAGCACTCCAGAGAGGCCGGAGGGTGGGAGTAGAGAGTAACATGGGAGGTGAGGGCAGGAAGAGGGGTTGTTTAGTATGGGAAAAGTAGTGTAGAGTTGCGACTGTAGGAGAAGGTGTGGAAATTCCAGCACTGAAGTTTGTTTAGTGAAAGGCAGTGATGTGAAGAGAGTGGTTGGTTTAGAATAAATCTGGCAATTTTGTTGTATGTTTGTTCCAGTTTCTGCATTGAGGCAGTTTGGATATTGGTAAGGATGGGGGAAGCATATAGAAGACTAGGTAAGAGAATTGCCTGCGCAAGAGTATGTTTAGTGACAAGAGTGAGGAATTTTTTGTTCCTATAAAGTAGTCCAAGTTTTTGGTGTTTTTTTTTGATGGCCTGTTGTATGTGCAAATCAAATTTTAGTCGGTCATCAATTATTACCCCAAGGAGTTTGGTGTGTGAGGCAGGGGAGATAGTGGTGCCATCTATGGAGGAAAGAGAAAAATTGATTTAAGGTGAGAGAGTATCTGAGGTAGGAAGAAAAAGAGTTGAGTTTTCTTAGGGTTAAGAATTAGTTGATTGTTTCTGAGCCAGTTTTCAACAGAGATAAATGAATTATGAGTTAGTGTGTGTAGTTCAGAGATAGTATTGGAGATAGATAAGAGAGTAGAGTTGTCTGCATATTGTATTACAGATGAGAGACTACAGGATAAATGTAGGTTGTTGGTAAAAATGTTGAAAAGGAGCAGTCCAAGTATGGAGCCTTGGGGTACTCCTGTTTGAACAGCAAGGAAGGGTGAGAAAGACTGCTGCCATCTAACAGCTTGTTTTCTGCCAGTAAGGTAGGATTGGAACCAGAAGGATAGCGGTTTAGGTCTGAGAGTTTGTTAAGAAGGATGGGATGAGACACAGTGTTGAAGGCTTTCGAGAGATCAAAGATTAGATAGGAGACAAGGAGGTTGTTGTCATTAGCTTCTGCAACCTTTTGAGTAAAGAATAGTAAGGCAGTCGAGGTACTGTGTTTAGGGCGGAAACAGTGTTGCGAGGGGGTGAGAAGATTTTCCTGAATGAGATAGGACAGTAGTTGAGTATGATGTATACAGTTTTCAAGGATCTTCAAGAGTGGTGAAAGAATAGCAATTGGTCTATAGTTAAGAGAGTTCAACAGAGTTGTCACATTTGTGCAGAGGAGTGGTATAGAAGGATTTCCATATTTTCAGTACTGTAGATTCCTGAATGGAGAGGTTGATTAAGATAGATACAGGGTATGCAATAGAGACAGCAGCAATTTTGAGAAATTGAGGGGGAAGTTTATCAGTAGAGAGAGCATAGTTTTAGTTTAAGAAGCAGGGATTTGATATATTTAGTAGAAACAGGTTGCAAGGTAAAAGCCTGAGAGACAGAGGAGCATAGAGGATAGAGAATCATGTAAGAGATAATGCTAAGACATGGAGAATAATATGAGATTCCATGAAGATGTAATGTGCCTGGTACTAAGGGGCATATACACAAAGCTATAAATAATTGGGGGGAACCTAAAACTAGGGGCACTTTTTAAATATTGCTCTTACCAACTTCAAAAGTTGGCACAATAACAGGTTTTGCATTAACATGAATTTTCTGAAGGATATGAAGTCTGAAACTCAAATGTCTGTCATTATTTCCTGACATCATCTCTCAATGATTTACAAATAATTTGTCAGAAAACACAAATTTTATGAGGAACAGGCCAAAAAATTTGAGAAAAATCTGAATAGACTGTGAAAATCTGGACAGTTGAGAGGAATGGTGTGGAAGGTGAATATCATTGAAATGCAACACACAGAAATTGCCATCTTTGTCATACTTTGATTGTATCTCACATTATGCAGGCTATTTTGCAATGAGGAAAATATAATATGGGACTATGAAAAGTTATTCTTAGGTTGTAGTCGTCCTTTGAGAAGACTGCTTACAAAAGCCAGATTGCATTTGTGGTTAAATGATCATATCTAAAGCTATGCTTTTGGCAAGTACATCATGCTTGGCTATATACTTCAGAATCAAAGAGGAAACAGCCTTCTGAAATATTTTTGATAAAGTAGGTAGAATGCAAAAGAGACTCTAATGAATGACTTGTGAGGACAAGTTGGAAGCACTGCTGTTTGGTTCCAGATGGTAGGTTCTGAAGAGGTCTGTTATAACTACATAATAGACATCACACAACACCTGCTGTCTAGCAGGAGGAGGAGGTTATATAATGGGCAACATATCACACCTGCTGTCCAACAAGAGGAGGGGGTTACATAATGGGCATCACACCACACCTGCTGTTCAGCAGGAGGGGGGGGGTTACATAATGGACATTACATCACACCTGCTGTTTTGCAGGAGGAGCTGGTTACATAATGGACATCACACCACACCTGCTGTCTAATAGGAGGAGAGGGTTACATAACGGGCATCACACCAAACCTGCTGTCCAATAGGAGGAGGGGGTTTCATAATGGACATCACACCATTCCTGCTGACCAACAGGAGGAGGGGGTTACACAATGGGCATCACACCACACTTGGTGTCCAACAGGAGGAGGGAGTTACATAACGGGCATCACACCTCACCTGTTGTCCAACAGGAGGAGGGGTTACATAACAGACGTCACATCACACCTTCTGTCCAGCAGGAGGAGGAGGGGGTTACATAATGGGCATCACACCATACCTGCTGTCCAACAGGAAGAGGGCGTTACATAATGGGCATCACACCATACCTGCTACCCAACAGGAGGAGGGGATTACATTATGGACATCACACCACACCTGCTGTCCAACAGGAAGAGGGGGTTACATAACAAGCATCACACCATACCTGCTATCCAACAGTAGGGGGAAATTGCATAATGGGCATCACACCAGACCTGCTGTCTAACAAGAGGAGGGGGTTACATATTGGGCATCACACCACACCTGCTGTCCAACAGGAGGAGAAGGTTACAAGCTGAAGAAAAATCTCTTGACTCCCATAGGAAGATGACCCATTATTCCTGACTTTCACCTCCTGTGTCTGGTGTTCACAGATGCCAAGAAGTTAGGAGCACAATTGGATCAGTGTAAGATGGGCGCTTGGTGGTCTCAAGGAGATCAGGAGTCGAAAGAGGGCATGAAATGGTGTGCTGGAGTCCTGAAATGATGGGCTGCAGATGTAAAATAGCGGCAAATCAGTAAGGTGAGCATCATTTTTATGAATCTGTTGTGTAGGTGATCAGTTTTGGGAATGACAGAATCAGTTGGGCACAAAAGAAGATTTAAAATTTCAAAACAACAGATGGGTCTGCAGTGGAATTGTAGAGTAAATGAATTAAAGGAAGTGGCTGTTGTGAGAATGGTAGAAGAGTGCAGACCAAACAGGACTGTAAACTCTTAGCTGAAGATGTCAGCTAAAAGTGAACAGTTTGAAACAGCCTGTTGGTAATAGAGTCTACTAGTTGGTTTGGTACATCAGGTACATCAGTTAACTTCTGCCTGAGAGTGTTTATGACTGGAAATATGATGCAGCTACGATCAAGTGTGATAAACATTCCTTTGTGAAAATGGATAATGTTTACTTAGATTATGAATAGCTATTAAAAAATTACACACTTCACTGTTAACAGAAACAGAGCACATCCATTCATCCAATCTGTAGCAATGTAAACATAAGAAACATTTGCATTTAGTGGTGATGTCCAAAGTTGCTGATCACCATCACCAGAATACCTAGATATGGGGACATGCTTACCTTGAATGAGCATGAAAAGCTCATTATGGATTTACTCATAATAAATGACCTATTATGACTCATGAAGTAAAAGTTCTGTTATACAATGACTGGCTATTAGCATTCAGAAAGTAGCACATTGATTGGTCAGCCCAACCAGTGTGCCCATTGTAAATCTGAGCATATACTAATGGAAAAAGGTCCAATCACAGACTTTCTTCCACTGGTGTATATATACTGTAAATTTAATTTTTTTTAAAACAAAAAATAAATAAATAAAAGTAGAAATCTGGACAGTCCAGACGTACAAGGGAGACAGGATGGGGAAAATACTAGGAAAATCAGGTATGTTATTCAAGACTAAAGAAACATACCTGATTTTCCTTGTATTTCCTCCAATCTGCCTCTCTCTCCTACACCTAAAATGTCCGAAGCCTTTTTTTTAAGAGGAGCAACGGAGACCTTCCTTTCTCTGTTGCTTCCTTTCCAAAGCACTGACATACTGGGTAAGCATGGGAACACAAGTCCCATACGCATGCGCAGTACATCAAAAAAACAACAGGATATGCAGCAGAAGCAGAAGAACACCACGGTGTTGTTATACAAAGACATTATGTAAGAAAAGTAAACAATGTTTTTCTTAAATAATGTCATTGTATAATAGCAATACCTGACTCTGTGGTGAGGTAGATTGAAGATTTACCCACAACTGGATTTATTTAATCACTTGGGCTTCGCCCTCCTGATTAATCCACACCAACCATGGGTAAATCTTCAATATACCACACCACGGAGTCAGTTAATGCTATAATAAACAACTGAGGAAATTCTAAGAAAAACTTTACGTATTATTGATCAACCCCAATATTTCAAATGCATTTTAAAATTAATTCCTATGAATGTAAAGAAAACTTTCACTAAACTCATTTGGAATTATACATTAAAAGTATTAGCAAAAATAACATTTCCTAAACAGCTTATTAATGCAATTATGAATTTGTACAATAATTTATAGAACTGTATTAAACAAGGCAATGGTGAATCTTCAAATATTTATTCTAGTTGTGAAACATAGCAAAGTTGCTCTTTGTCACCATTATTTTTTATTTTAGGATTACAACCTGTTGCTTGAGAAATTGGAGAAATTTTAGTCTATACTCTTATTCTAGGCACATATAGAAATTTCTTTCCATTTGTGATATTTTCAAACTGCCCTGAACTTTTCCAATATTGTTTTATTAATCTAATTTTATTACTAAATAAAATGAACTAGTTAGTATCAAAATTAATATTTGTGAAACTCATCATCTTTCAGATTTACGGAAACAGACATTTCCGGCTACTTGGTCAGTTAAGACAATTAACTATTTAAGAATATCTATAAGAAGTACAAAAATGGTGTAACTTAAATTGCAAACACACTTTCCATTAAATGCATTATTGCTGAGCATTTAAATAAATGCAATCTTAATCTTAATCATTATGTTCTATGGAGCAGGCTTGATACACCATAGACTGACATATATAAGCCTGTTGTAATGTATGATAGTAGTAGCACAGTCAGATCGGACATTGTACTCTGTTTTACTTCATTGCATAGGCATTGTACCCCATGCATGGAGTACATATTCAAATTACCTCCCTCATGAATATATATTATTTTTAAAAACAGAAACATCAGAGTACCAGCTGATCCCAATGGGATAATCCATGGGCATCTAGCAACGCATGGAGTACATATTCAAATTACCTCCTTCATGAGTGTATGTCATTCTTAAAAACAGAAACATAAGAGTACCAACTGATCCCAATGTGATAATCCATGTGCATCTAACCAAGTTCTATCTGATGGCACTGCTCCTGTCAGCATCGTAGTCCCCCTCCCCTTCTAAAATGCTGTCAGCTGTCAGAGCTGAGCAACAAATTGCCATTGTTAAAATAAAAACGTACAGAAAAGCTCCATTGCACAGGAGGCAATCCTACTGATAAGAGAGATTCTTTCCAGCAGGTTCTGAATGAAGACAACTCCACAGAAGCTGTACTGCCACAGACACAGCCTATGAAGAAAGATGAAGAGAAGCCCATCCTAGAAAAAATAAGAACAGCGTGAAGGAAAATTACGTCATAGAAAGCAACAAACTCAGTTGAGGTCAGAGTAGATATGATCAAGATATTGTGTGAAGTAAGGGAGAAATAGCTCCAGAGGGTACTCATAGCAGTGTAGAGAGAAAGGTGTATAACAAATGTTTGAAGAGAATGCATTCCTAGTGTACAAGAACAAAGTACACATTCACAAATGTGGGCAGTAAAGAGGTATCAATCTATTGTCGCGCTACACAAAAGTTCTGGAGAGGGTGATTGATGAACAAATATGCAGAGAATGTAAAATGGGAGATGAGCAGTTTGGATTCAGATGAGAATGCAGTACAACTAACCTAATGTTTGCAGTGAGAAGGATAGTGGAGAAGAAACTAGAGATGAGGAAAGAGTCCAACTACGCATTTCTAGACTTGGAGAAAGCATATGGCAAGGTACCAAGAAAGCTGATTTGGGCAGTCCTGCGATGGGTCAAAATCCCAGCAACATTGGTAGAATTAGTGCAGGATCTGTACAAGGCACTAGTGACACAACAGTATTCAGACACAGAGGTTTTTGAAGTGGGAGTGAGTATGCATCAGGGTTCAACTCTGAGTCCACTGTTGATCATACTGGTGATGTACTACATTAGCAAACAGTTGGAGGGCACAGATCAACAAAGCTGCTGTATGCAGATGATGTGGCATTATAGGCAAACTCTGAAAAAATACAGTGGCTCCGAAACATAGGTGAAACTTAGCTTAATTTGAATACACATTTTGCAGAGTGTTATATATTTGTGGATAAGCAGACATGCTACAGTTATAAATACCAAAACATCTACAACAAAAGCAATAGCACAGTGAAGCAGTATGAAGCATATTTTTGGAAGTGCATTAGCATAATTTAAAGATCTCTGCAGTTTTATGCAGTACTTGCAATATGTTGTATTTTTCTTGTGTGTTGTACATGTGAGCCTTTACCTTGGAACAGTGTATGGGTAGATATACAGTACACAGAAGTATTTGTACTGTGGTTACCTGTAGCTTGTACCTGCATATATCCCACACATGGTATATGTAGATGTATATCTATATTGTAGCTGTAGGAATGCAGACCACTATCAGGACTACCTATCCCAACACAACCCTGTATGTTCTAAATGGGCATGTTGTGTGTATGCTGTGAGGACACCTGTAGTAGGCCTTTCAGGGTGTCACCTGTGATCCCCCAGGTGGATCCTCCCCATTCTGCTGGAAATATTATCTTATCCTGTATATCCCTATGGGTGTCTGTATGGCAGCTACCCTAAATGTATTCTTGCATATGTCTATCCCTACCACTGGCCTGTGGTATCACTGGAGTATCCCCATGGTTCACATGATAGCATATATATGGCACCTACTGTATCCTTATCCCTTTACAAGCCTGTAATGTTGAGTATACTTATGGTAACCTACTGTTTGCAGTTGGTAGCCTGTTACCCCCAGCAGTCACTGGCCTAAAAGTATGTCTCTTGTTTCCATAGGTGTCATTATGTCCTCAAAGAAGGATAGATAGCAAAGGTCAGACAATTTCAACCAAGCCGAGAATTCTACATTGCTACAGGCACTCAGGGCCCATGTGTACCACTTATTGTTGAAAAGGGGTTCTTCTTAGTCACTACAGTATCACATCTGGAGACACTAGTATCTGTCATCAATGTCAATGGTGGGCAGAATTACATAACATATTTATATTGATGACGTAACTGATCAAGCTGGCCTGTAAGAAGGTATGCAGCATATTGGCAGAGAGGTTAGTCGGACACCTCTTACTGCAAACTTAACCAATGATGAGGAGTTCCTAGTGTCCCTGAATGGAGAGGATGAAGGTCAAATATCACACCTAGAGTAGTGAACACACATTCCATGATTGGGCAACCCTCATGTCTCAAATGGATATGCACAACATTAATATTCATACTGAATGTATATACAGAAGCCATGCACATACAGGGTATGAGGATTCTATACATACCAATGTATATGATTCCAATAGGTATAGGAAAACTCATTCAGACTGTTGTATACTGCTATGAGGGAAGTGTTAGTTTGTTTTTCCTTATATTACACCCTTGTTCTTGTATTTTATATTATTTTTT
Organism: Protopterus annectens; assembly: GCF_019279795.1. Lineage (NCBI taxonomy): Eukaryota > Metazoa > Chordata > Ceratodontiformes > Protopteridae > Protopterus > Protopterus annectens. The sequence continues at coordinate 1,181,564,096 of NC_056747.1, read as the reverse complement.
TGTTTTCTTCTATTTCGTATATTGTGGTATATTTTCAATGCAATTTTTTAATTGCATTCTGTTTTCTATTGCATATTTAAACTAGGGAAGAAACCAAAGCTGCCTCTTGTGAGTCACATTGAAATTAGATTTTTCCTACCCCTCACTCTGATGTTGTATTCTTAAACTCACTGTCTCTCTAGCTGCCATCCCTTTATGTTAATTTGACCAAGTAATTCCTTCCCTGCCCTCATTCATTGGCTATTTGCATTAAACACAAAGTTATCATTTTGTGACGTCACTCACCCTTAGTCTATTTAAATTTATTTGCACTCCTACTGTATTCCATTGAGCCGGAACACTGAGTACCAACTGCCATACAATCCATCTTGCTCTTAAAATGAGTGGCTCTCCCCTTAGACTGCTAAAGCTTAGCTTTCCCCCCTCTTTCATATCTAACTAACTGCTTAGTGTGCACTGAAAGTCTTAGGATATTAATCCATTTTTTCCATCTTAGCTTTAAAATCTGCAACATCTAGTTCAAGACCACTAATCATTGGAGAGCTGACGTTCTGCCTTTCAATAGTCATCTTGTGATTACTGTTTCTTGTTTGCTCTTTGTTAGAGAAGGAACACAGGAATATTATTTTCTGGAGACTGATGATCACCAGAAATCCCAATAACTGCTTCATAGTAGCCAGTTTGGAATTTGTGCTACTGTTTTGCTCCTGGCGAGAAAAGAGCAAAAGGTCATTGATTCCTGACTGCTACTGAATGGGCAGTAAGTGTCAGTGTGAGACCACCCTGATTGATCTGGTTGCTGTTCAAGGCATCTGCCAGGAAAAGGCTACAACAAACTACAGAGCCCTGCATCATCTAGGACGAGACTGCTGATTATCAAAGAGCCTGTGGCCTGATTTTCATCTTGGGATAAGTGCTACTATTTTGCTTCTGGTGAGAGAAGAAACAAAGAGACATTGAATCCCAGCTGTGTGACGCTGTGATCAGACCAGCACTAGTAGCAGCCAGTTAGTAGCTAATTAGGTGAACCCCCGTATTCATCATTCCTGACAAAGCTAATTCTTTCTTTTTAATAAGTACGCCTTGCTTAGCTACTGTCTAACCTAATGTTTGAGCACCTCATTAAATAATTCACCCATAAATCATCAGGGTGTACTACAGTAGTTTCCTAGTTTCCCTCAAGTGTTTGGAAGTTCCCTGTATAGACACAGGTACCTTGAGTTGACAATTTTCCTGTAAAAACACCAATGAAATTTCACCAGTATCTAGTTGTACACAGGAAACTAGATTGCATAGCAACATGCACTGCCACCAGAGTTGTAAACTAGCTAGCCTTGATTTTACTCTATATTCTTAATTCAACTGTACAATCAATAAAAAGGGCCTGTTGCCATGGATATGAACTTTCCCACTTTCCCACTTTCTGTACTGTTGCTTGGTGGATATTGACATCCTGAGGCAATATAGAAATTGCCTCATGTTCACTGGCAACTGGCTAATTCTCAAACAAACTGATAAAGTAAGTGATAGATGAATTTCTTCACAATGTCACTGGTGGCAGGGCTCTCATATAAAAGCACTCCTAATGTCAGTTTGGTCGTCAGTAGTACACATGCTGCACCCATCGCACACAGCATAAACCGGACACGTAGACCCATGTATTCTGAAGCATTTAATTGTAACCTTCCTAAACCAAAGACCTCCTAGATGAAGCACACATAACAAATGCCCTCAGCAGTCCCAAATGCAGTCTTTCAAAACAATATGTACATCAACTCATATAGCCATATCTCATGGAGCCTATAGTTCTAAGCCCATAAGACAAGCCACCAAATGAACCAACATTTTGGTCATTGGAGACTACATTGTGAGACATTTCTTGCCAAGTTAAGTAAGGATAAAGTCACGGTCTGTTGCTTATCAGGGAACAGGATCCACCATATTATGCACACACTCAGGTCATTGGACCACGAGTACCAGTGTGACATACTTCCCTAGACTATATGAAGAGCGACATCATGGAGCTTTTGGAATATGTGTCCTAGTGTGGTATGAGCCTAGCTTTAAACAGCATTCTACCTTCACCAAGGATGATGCCACAATACAAATTGAAGATAACTGACTTCAATAATTGGCTTCATTCCTGGTGCAATTCTAAGAGGAAGCAATGTTTGTTATCATGGAAGGAGACTGTTAACAGTCCACGTTGCTTTGCCAGGGATGGTCTGCACCTCTCTCCTCTAGGCTTTCAAATATTTGCTAAAACTTTGTCCTCCCATATAGCACCTTTTTAGGCAATGCTGTCCTGGCAATTCTTCTAACATAGCAAATCAAAACCAAGAAAATGTAAAGGTGTGACTTCTCAGTGCTAGGAATCTAAATTAGAAACTCAATTCCCTACACGCTGTCTTCACCCTTGAGAATACTGATGCCTGTGCAGTCACTGAGGCATGGTTTAAAGCTGCAGAGAGCATCCCAGCACTGCATGCAAGGCTATAATACCTCCCACACATTAAAAGCAACTATTACACAGAAAGGGACTAAAGGTGGAGATGTCTCAACTTACATCAAAAATAAGTATACCTCAAGGCAGGTCAAACAGGATGATGCACTTGAGCTTCTACATATTCAAATCACCATAGACAAAATCCCATACCACTTCCTTGCAAGGTATATATCCTCCTCTATGACCCTAGGAAACTCATAACAAGTATTTAAGCTTCCTGGAGACATTGACCATCCATCCCAATACCATAAGGGAATCATATATGACACTGAAAGTGCAGGCACAGAGATTTCTGGACTTGTAAACACAAACCCCTTTGACTAGATTGTCAGTACACCAACCAGGGGTGCAGACGTACTGGATCTGGTCCTCAATAATATGAGAGAATGCTGCACAGCCCCTAGAGTAATGTCCTCTTTGGTAAGGTCAGACCAAAAAACAGTCTCCTTTGAAGTGTAAATAAAACCTGGAACTCCAGCTAATCCTTGAACATTCAGGAACTACTCTAAGGCTAACTTCCTACTATTAAGTAGAAATTTTCAAGCCCCATCCCCCATACTGATGACACTGCTGCTTGTACGGAACTGTTCTCAGAAACCATATGCAAGTATGTTAATAGCTGCAAACAAGCCACTCTTGTGGAATCACAACATCAGTAGGCTGTATAACAGGAGGAAGAAAACCATGGCAAAAATTAGGAGGTGCAGCATCCAGCAGGATAAAAGCACTCTCATCAAACTAAACTAAACAAATCTCCGTGGACAAATAAAGTTCACTAAAGACAAATTTGAGGTAAAGCTGGCCTCCCAGGCCAAAGGCAACCATAAGGCATTCTTTAGCTACACCTGAAACCTCAAAGGCAATACACAATTGTGTATAGAGCTCATTGTTAATGAAGCCACCTAGACTGAGTCAGAAGATATATCAAACCTACTGGCAGACAACATCAGCTCTAACTTTACTCCCTCTCTCTCCAGCCTCCCCTCAAGAAATACCATCAAATATAACTTCCCCCAACTATCACTAGGGAACAGGTCCTCAATGCTCTCTCTAAGACCAAGAACACTGGATCATTGGGCCCTGACAATATCCCAGGCTGCTTTCTAAGTAGCAAGAAACATGATGTTTCAGGCCTTCTAGAATCAATATTTAATCATAGCCTTCAAATGGGTTTTGTGCCTCATGAATGGAGAACAGCAGCTGCCATCCCTCTGCACAAAGGTGGGCCATCTACAGACCCATAAGCCTTACTTGTCTCTTATGCAAAGCCATGGAAAGATAGCCATGGAGATGATCAATAATGACATAGGAAACCCCCAGATACTGGACTTTACCAAGTTTGGTTTCATCAAGGGCAGGTCATGCTTGCTCAACCTAGTGGACTTCTTGAGAAGGTCACAAAAGCAGTGGATGAGGGCAAAATGGTTCACACTGCCAGTCACCAGCAGACTCCCTCAGGGATCAGTCTTAGGACTGCTCCTTTTTGGGATATACTTCTCTGAAGTCAAGGCCAATGTCAATGGACAGTGGCTGATCAAATTTGCAGATGACTGCATATTAGGAGCTGTTATAGAATCTTCCACTGACACTAATGTTCTCCAAGAAGGGCTAATACAGACAGCTGGTGTCACAGCTGTGGACTAAAACTAAATACTGAGAAATGTGTAATAGAATCCTTGAGGAAGTCATCTACTCCTGGTAACTACCATACCCTAAGAGTCAACCCAGTAGTTAGGGACGTGGGGACACACATAGACAATAATCTAGCCTTCGACCATCATGTGTCTACGATAATGAGGAAATCATTCTATGTTATGCAACTTATAAACAAAGGTATGGCACCTAGGTCCAAGGAGGTCATTGTTCTACTGTATTTGGCACTCAGCAAACTTGTTATTGAATACAGTGCCCCATTTGGTGTGTTCCTTACCAGGCATATCCAACAATTGGAATGTCTTCAGATGTTCCTTGCTAAAAGAATACAGGACATAAATAACATGACCTATGCAGACCACCCTAAAGCCCTATTCCTGTATTCTGTCTCCAACAGGCTGTTGAGGAGAGATCTATGCTTGGCAAACAGGGCATCATTGGACCCCACTCTGATGGACCCTTCAGCATATCCTCAAAATAAACAACACAATAATTACCCATTCTATAGATTTATACCTTGCCTGTGATATAAATAGTAGCTGCTAGAGAGGCAGGTATGTATTTCAGAGACCAACCCTTCTCTGGAATAGTCTCACCATCCATGTGAAGCAGAGGTCCTTCCTATCCCAGTTCAAGTGTGACTTGGACAACTGAATGGAGAACAGGAAATTCACCCCTTACTATGGCACCTATATCTCTATTGGACACTGGCAGCCTGTAAATGGTTCATCTCCCAGGCCCTGCTTGTAAATATTTCATCTCCCAAGCCCCTGCTTACACTACCAAGGGTACCAGAACTTGTCAAATGTTTTGGATGCTTGGCTAGGCTTAAAAAGGCCCAGTGGTCATAATGTAGTCTACACCTATGAACATGTGAGAAGGAGGCCAAATTGAAGTCCTTTATTTTTGACCATCAAAGCATTCTGGTTAAAATAAATGTTATTTAACTATACTTTCAAAGCCTTTATTAGAGCTTTAGTATTCAAAAGTGTATCTCACATTCCTACTTTCATTACTTTATAATTGTTAATTACAGACTTAATTAGGGTGATGGAATTGGGATGGCTTCCCTAGGCACAAGCTGTTAGGGCCACTATTGGCAGATGCTAATGGTGCCAGAGTGTAGAAATGGAATTCATTTCTGAAGCCCAGAGGACATTGTGACATCATAAATGAATGCTGAGACTGTATTTGTGTTTATGACAAGTGCTGAAGCACTCTGCTTTGGTACATTGACTGTAGAAAGCTGCTTATCAAACTTGTAGGAAGTAGATTGCTATAGTTTCTGAATGTATGTTCATTTCTTCATGCTACATGCCGCAATACATATATCAGAGACATTGCCTTTATTCTATCCATGATATAGTTAATAAAGTCCCTCGTTGTTTACTTATGGTATAACCCCATTCATCTGTGACTTAAAGACCCTAGTTGTTTCCTTAACCCCTTCATGTATGACTCATAAACAGATTCAAATATTGCCTGTAGCATATAACAATGGTTGTGGAATGCATGTTCCAGCACGTTTCAGTGTTACATAAAATGGAAAACACTGTCAGCACAATAAGGAAAAAAAATAGACTATAATGAAAGAGAGACAGAGATGTAAAATAGTAGTAGCAGGTAAATTACAAAAGAAATTCCCGATGGCAAAAAGAAGAGCACACCTAAATAACACTAATATCAAACAACTCTGCACAGTATATGAATTGCAAATTCTAGGTGGATTGCTTTTTTAAATTAAATTGTTGTAATTGTATCCTAAGTACTCATAAACAAGGCACTTATCTGATATTGAGAGATAAAGTCCATTTTAATTCAACTAATTTCTAAATGGAATTATGTGACAACCATGGAAACATATGTTTACAGTTAGACAAATGAACTCCTTTCACCTTCTCCTGAGTTTGAGGCCCTCTGCTCATTGTTAATGCTATTTCTTTCTTCATTTCATTGCACTTGGAGAGGCAGTCACTTGTACATAAATGGAGAAAATGTTCCTTCTACCAATCTGTTATTCTCAGTGGGTCTTGTTTAACTTTGAGAAACCACTCAGGCCCAAATTCAGTGATAATGTTTTTTTTTCTGCTAACTCACAGGTTACTGAGTTAACTATTTGGAGCAGGCAGCATGAAGTAAAAGTACCTTCAGCAGCTTGTCTGTTTGTTTATTAGTGTGGTGGCTTTCCTCCTGCAGTGATACGAAGAACAGAATTTAGTCGAATCCTCATTTGATCAACAGCTGTTTCGTTGACAAAATTTGGCCAATTACACAGATGGTCAACAGGTGTGTGACGTCTACATTGCGTGATCCTGGAGTTAGTATACATAATTAGCAGGGATGTGGGGGGAGCCGAGTGGCTTGCCCCTGCAAAAAGCACACTATTTTATTTTTTTATTTTACTTTTGATTTTTGCATTTGCTGCCAAGGTTACTGCTTGGTTTATGTGTAGTAGTGTGTCACCGTTCACATTGTTGACATTTTATAGTCGACATTGTGAACATTGACATTTGGTTCTCCCAACGGAATTAAGTGGACCCATATATGTATGTATGTATGTATATAATATAAATATATCATTTGATAGAAAGCACATTTCACTGAAACTCATTTGGTAAAAGTCTCATTTCACTGAAATTCAATTCCCTGAGCACAATTCACTGAAAGCTCACTTCACTGAAAACTCATTTGACTGAAACTCATTTCATCTAAAAGGTATATGCCCTCTTCCCCACTGTAGTGTGACCCTGGGTTTAGATATATAATATCATCTGAAAAGAGTTATTCATGCGACTTGTAAGTATGCATGTTTATGATTTACAACGTTTCAAGTAGGTGGGGTTACTATATATACTAACTATATATATATATATATATATATATATATATATATATATATATATATATATATATATATATGTATATATATATATATAGAGAGAGAGATCTTTGCATGTGCTTTTTATATGCCCATCACTTGCTTGAGTAAGTATATGTTTGGAATGGGTGTCTGCTACAGGCTGAGTGCATACCTCTTTACTATTTAAATTATGGACATTTTTAAGTATTTCTCTAATTCACTTTGAAAGTTAATAAAGCAACAGGTTTTGCATCCACATTTATTTTCTAAGGAATAATAAGAATGAAACTCTAATAGCTGGCATTATTAACTGCTTGTAATCCTCAGTGATTTACCAGAAATAAAACATTTTATGAGGATATGACAAAAATATGAGGAAAAATCAGGGATTTTCTGCTAAATCAGTGGAGCTGAAATTGTGGCATTTGGTACCCTGGAGAATCCCTCATTTGCAACAAAAAAAGTTACAATCTAGCCAAACTGTAACAAAAAGCTATACTGGCTTATTGCTACAGTTGCTAACACTCTGAAAGTCTTTAAAAATATTTTAATGATTTAAGCATCCGTGATGTTAATCATTGCTACTTAAATGATTATCAGCACTCACGTGCAGTACCTCTGCCTTGTATGGAATGACTGGCACCTCTTCTGTGTTGATGACATTCACTAATACCTTTGCCTGGGAAAGCTGTCCTTTTCGCCCCACCTAGCTATAGCTTTGAAAATTAGGGGCAGTTGGGAGCTATGGCTTGGTGTTTGATATAGCCACTCACCATCCACAAGAGGGAGGTTGATGTGCTGAATGTTAAGTCTAGCTTTGTGCTCCCCCTCCCCCTATAACTTGGGGTCCTTACTGAACTTGTATCACTAGGAGCATAGACACCAGGCTGCCCTGTATCTGTACCAGTGAGCCAGCTCTCATTATTGGTGGTATATGGCAGGAATGACCGACTCCCAAAGTGTCAACACTTAGAAACTGCTAATAAATACCACTGGACCAGCTTTCTTTCTTTTTCTTTTTTCTTCCCCTTTTTTTTCTTTCTTTTGCTAAACTGGTACAGAAGTAGCAATTTTCATCATTAGAATGTGGAGTAGGTGGTAACATATTCGGTATAAAACACAGAACTCTAATAAATTATGGATTTGTTTTATGTGATATCTGCTGCCAACTAATTTTATATCCTAATCCTGATCAAGTGTTTTCTTAGCTAAAATGTATGGCAATATCATAATGAAACTGGGCTACAATCTTTAACAGCATTGTGTTGACATGTTTAGCATTGATAAAGTAATGTCGAATCACACAAGATCAACACGCTTTTGTGCATACTTTGATGTTACTTCTCAGAGGATGCAATATATCAAACAGTGCTTTTTGATACATCCATCCCTCAAGTAATTATATATGTACTAACTCAGAGATTGCACAATCCCCACGAAAGGGCATATACCTCATTCTTCGGGGATCATACTTTCTCACAAAGCTGTCAATCTTAAGCATTGCCAATCAATATGGGTCAGCCATACACAAGTCCATCTTAGACACAGTCAACCAATCTAATGTTAACTATATATCTATATCTATATATATATATATATATATATATATATATATATATATATATATATATATATTTATATATATATATATATATATATATAAAACTATACATACAGTATATGGCTCCATCTCAAAATAACAAAATGCCAAAAGCATGAGCCTGAAAAGATTGAGACCACAACTTCAAAACTTCAAAAGCATGAACGAGTAAAACATTCAAGCAGAAAATAATGAATCCACATTGCCAGCTATGCTGTGTATCCTAACATTAGCATATTCCACCAACAACAGTAGTGCTGCATTACCTTTGCTGCAAGGATGGTGCAGTGGTACAGCAGTAGCGTTGTCTCCTCATAAGAGGTTCTTCGGTTTGATTCTCGGCTGGGTTGCCTTCTGTGTGGAGTCTGCATGTCCTCCCTGCGTTCGTGTGGATTTCCTGCAGGTGCTCCGGTTTCCTCCCATGTTACAAAGACATGTGTCTGGAGCATTTCTCCCAGGGCCTCCACTGAAAATTGGCTTTGTTCCAAGTCAGACTTTACCGGTTAATAAATGTTAAATAAATAAAATAAAAATATATGCTGGATACTTGGAGCATGTATCACCTCCATGATCTGGTGTTAAACATGCATAGTATCCAGTACTGTAGGGTAGAGATAGGAAACATACTTCAAAACTTAAGTGATAACTTGTTTAAGTATTAAATTCATTAATCATGAATGTTATACACTATCCCTAGAGGACAAAGCATCTCCAATATATATGTACTAATACCTGATCCAAAGAAATCTTGAAGTACTTAACACTGATTTACTACAGCAGATGTTCCAAGGCTAATCCTTGGAACATACAACAAAAATCCAAATACAGGCACTGGAGGACAACCAGATCCAACACGCAATAGTTTATTAGCAGAAAAACACCAAAGCACATACGAAAGGCATCAAAGTACATATGTAATGTAATGTACTTTGGTGTCTTTTGTATGTGCTTTGGTGTTTTTCTGCTAATAAACTATTGTGTGTTGGATCTGGTTGGCCTCTGGTGCCTATATTTGGATTACTGGTTTATATTTGGGCACTTCTACCACTTTTTTGAGTTTTACAACAAAAACTAAAGTATTTTTGCAAGATGGCAAATCCCTGGGCACTCCCCATGCCCCTGCTAATCATATATATTAACTCTGAGATCATACAATCCCCAGGAAAGGAGCATATCCACCTACCCCAGGGATTGTCGATCTCACACAGCCATTAACCATGTTCAACACATAGGTTCAACACAGTGAAATTTGATTTATGTCAAGATTTATGATTCTGTGTTTCGTGATTTTCGTCTTGGCGTTGTGGTCATCAGTATTTTTGCCTTTTGGTAAATAGAAGTAGACCCCTATATCTAGTATATGTATTATATTTTATATATATATATATATATATATATATATATATATATATATATGTATATATATATATATGGGTCTCCTTCTGTTTGTCAAAAACACAGTTCATCGAGAAACAGAAGGTCGAATCCACTTAAGAGAAAGTGCACTACATTGGAAGTGCACTTTCGAGAAAGACGATTTGCCAAACCACGTTACAGTGGGGATAAGGAAGTATATCCTTTTCCCCACTGTAGTGTGATCTCAGAGTTAGTATATTTAAGTAGGGAGGTGTGTTTACAGTTGTTTATTTATATATATATATATATATATATATATATATATATATATATATATATATATATATATGTGTGTGTGTGTGTGTGTGTGTGTGTGTGTGTGTGTCTGTGTGTGTGTGTGTATGTGTGTGTGTGTGTGTGTGTGTGTGTGTGTGTGTGTGTGTGTGTGTGTGTCTGTCTGTGTGTGTGTGTGTGTGTGTGTGTGTGTGTCTATGTGTGTTTGTGTGTATAAAATATAGCCATGTCAAAAGGTCCTTGTAATCATTTCATCCATTTCCTGAAGCACAGATAGGCTTATTTGTTCCAGTACCTTTTCACTTCTCAGAACCCTGAAGTTCTTTTTTGTCTTGAATGTTTTCATTTTTATATCTGCCCGACTTTCACTATTTTATGCTTCTTTATCCTACTATTCCAGTAGCTTATGCTTGTAATATTTTGTAAAAACAGAGAAGAATATACTTGGAAACCTTTTCCCTTTCTTTGGTATCCTCATGATTTTTCCACATGGCTTCCAATATTTATTAGTTTTGTTTCATTTGTTAAGCAGTTAAAAGCTTGGAGAAGGGGACCTCCTTCAGTTATAACCCAAGTCAGAAATGATGACTGATATAATATGCAGTATTTGTAACAATATTTTCTGCTGATTTATGCCATAAAGAAGCAAGAAATGAAAGGTGATATAGAAAGATTTTACAAATATACTACTTAATCATAATTTGGTGTACAAAAATGGTTACTTAAGTTTTTAAGAAAAAATGAGGTATGAGTTCTAAAAAAGTACAGTGTATAAAAATATCGTAGTACATTGTGCCAAGTCATTTTGTGCTTTAGTATGCATTAAAAAGAAAATATGCTCTTCCTATCTTTCCAGGCTATTGTTTCATTCTTTTCTTTTCTTCCACAATCTCATGAAGCTATACCCACCACTTCCTTATAGTAAGCCAACCGCACTTGTTTCTCTTTCTGACATGCTCTCGTTACCTTCAGCATTACCACCTTAATGCATACCAACAGTCTGCCAGCCACTCCCACTGTACCTATCTTCTTATATTGCTATATATTCTTTCATTCGGTAGATCAAAACTGATTCTTAAACTTCTAAATTTCATTATACGTCTTCCAACTTTCTCAGTTTAGTTATGCTGGACTACACTGTGTCATGACCACTGCTCTCCACATATTCTCTAAATCCTACCCCACTGATATGTTTATTGTTGCAAAATAAACAAATCCAGCATATTACCCAACTCTTCCACATGGGGGTCCTTGCCCCCAATTCAAGGTCTGGTTTATCATATATGTCTATGGATTTGTTTTCTTTCCTTACCTTGGAAACTGAGAAAGTGGCACAGGAGTCATGGATCTGGACATTTAGTTTTCTATAAAAAGTTCAGGACTATCATTATTGTCACTCGTCTTATGTGCATTAAGAAGACGATGAGGCTTGGGTGTTCATTTAAGTAGTTTATTGCATACAAACTCATTGGGATAGATGGCAGGAACATTGAACTTAAACAAACTATCTAACTGACTGACTACATACATGCATGCTTTCACTCTGGCTGCTCACTCAAAATGACACTCTTGCTTGCATGTACTCAGTACTTATATGCACGTGCCCAGTGATTAGAATGCTTCTTATAGGTATATCACACATTCCGATCTACATCTTTACTGGGCTGTCTCATATAAGCAATGTCATTTCAATGGGCATGCAATTATACAGATACTAATAAAGAAAACAACAGTCTTGTCCAGGTTGCTGTGTATCTGGAACTAGATTTCGAGATGCGACCTGATCTCGTAACATAATAGTTAGGACTGGGTTTAGCAACAGGGACAGTCACTGGTGAATGTTCTGCTTGAGGACTCAAGGATTTTCTCAGGAACAGGGATTGCTGATGGAATGTTCTTTGAAACAGGAACTAGAGCCTTTGTCACAGGCAAGATGCTATAACACTGGCTCAGACACTGGTAACAAATACTTCTGATTTTATCTGAATTCCATTCCTTGTGATTCCCCAGTGTGCAATCTCAGCTCTTAACACAAACTTTTCACAAATCTGATGTGGTCAAAAACTTTTGACGTCTGCATCCTTACTATCTTCCATTTTCTCAATGAACTGAGCAGTTTGCTGGTTTTATCATAGTAAGACTTCAGGGACAAACGCTTATTCAACAGTTGGGGTTTTACTCTTTGTTGTTTCTAGCACATGGAACCAATAAATTACTGCTGATCGGTAATATGGTTCTGATTTGTCTCGACATAAGCCTCTGGGCAGGTGAACCAAGATGTTTATCACGGGGAATGTTTCTGAGATTTAATAAGTTTAGGAAACCATCGGTATTGGCATGTCTGGATTTTTCTAACAGCTGTTTTGCACTTTGAACTGCACATTCAGCCAAGCCGTTTTACAGCAGGTTTTCATGACTACTCGTAATATGAACAAAGTCCTACGTTTCTGCAAATTTCTTGAACTGCTGAATTGTAAACTGTACACCATTGTCAGAAATAACTCTGTGTGGACTACCATGGATAGAAAATGTCCCTTCAATTTAGTAATGACAGTAATGGAAGTTAGGTTGGGAAGTAGGTTAGTCTCGAACCAATTTGAATAAAAGTTTACTAACACCAAGTAATGTTGACCATTCCACTCAAAGATATCTGTGGCTACTGTTGGCCAAGGTAGTTCAGGAATCTAGCCTAACTGAAGTGTTTTTTTTTTGTTGATGTGGCTTTGTACTATTACAGACTGAACAAGATGAAAGTACTTTCTCTATATCTCTTGACATAGAAGGCCAAAATACTAGACCTCTTATCCTACTTTTGGTAGAATCAGTTCCTGGGTGGCCACAATGCAAAATAGGTTCATAGGTAGGTACTAGGCTATCAGCCTAAGGGCCTAAGTAAGCCTAGCCAACAAGGTTCCCTGGCTTACGCTACCCAAGAAATTTAATTTCCTGTGCCCCTGTCGAGCAGAGCCACGGAAGTGATCCCCGGGGTGTATTTCCTATTTCCCATCCACTCATCAAGATTTTTCTTGAAGAATGCTAATGAGGAACTTTGCTTGACATAGATGGGTAGCTTGTTCCAGAGTCTAGGAAGTCTCTGGGACAGGAATCTATCCCTCCAGCATGTCCTGTTTATTGTGGTGACAAGGTTTAGGTCCCTAGAGCATGTAGCTCGGAGGGATTGGGATTTCTTAAGGTGTAGCATGTCCAATAGATCTGGGTTTAACATAGCTTTATATGTTAGGCAGAGATATCCTCGGAGTAGGCGATATGCTACCGATTAAAGCTGGAGTTTTTTGAGACGGTCAGTGTAGGGCATCTGTTTGAGGCCAATAATCCTCTTTGTGAGGTACTTCTGTGGCCTTTCCAGCTGCTACAGATGTCTTGTGAGGTACATTCCAAAAGGGGCATAGTAATCTATAATGGGTCTAATGAGTGCCAAGCAGAGGGGAATAATGACCTATTTTTTACTGGATGAGAACTGCTTTGTGATGAGGTGTGCCACATAGAAGGATTTCCTGACTACTGTGGCGATGTGATTATCAAAGGAGAGACTACTGTCCACCTGGGTCCCAAGGTCTGTTATCACACATTCGGCATTAAGTAGACTGCTGTTTATATGGTAGTTCATGGGTACAGAGTTTTTACCAAAGGGGATGACAATGCACTTTTTGGCATTGAGCTTGAGACCATGCCTCTGACACCAGGCATCTGTCTCAGTGAGGCCCTTCTGTAGGATGTCCACATAATTTGGGGACACGACTATGGCTCCTAGTTTGCAGTCATCTGTGAACTTCATTAGCCAGAGGCCTTCTGTGTTAGCCTGTACTTCAGAGAAATAGATACCAAACAGGAGATAATCCAGGGCTGAACCCTGTGGTACTCCACTTGTCACTGGTTTGATGTCAGATTTGGAGTCTGTAACTTTTCAGTGTGGGTTCTGTCAGTGAGCCAGTTGACAACCCATCTTGTGACATAAGGGTTTATACCTAGTTTAGTGAGTTTATCTATAATTCCAGAATGGGAGGTGGTATCGAAAGCCTTGGCGAGGTCAAGATAGGCTGTGTGAATCACCTTACCCTCATCTACGGCTTTGGTGACTGCCTCAAAGAAGTTGATCAGGTTCAGAAGGCATGATCTGCCTTTCACAAACCCGAACTGGGTGAGGTCCAGAGTTTGGAGGTTGCCAATGTCTTTGTTTATAAGTTCCATGATGATACGTTCCATGGCCTTGCAGACCAGGCTCATCAAGCTAATAGGGTAATAGTTCCCAGGATCAGTGGTGGCTCCCCCTTTGTGGAATGGGATAACTGTTGCTGTGCTCCATTCAGTGGGCACAAAGCCTGACATGAGACTATGATTGAACATGGTGCTTAGGTGGGGAGCCAGTTCGTTCTGAAGTTCGTGTAAAGTGCAGCCTAGGATGTTGTCCGGTCCCATGGTTGCTGTGTTTTTGGCTTTAGAGAGTGCAGCTTTTACCTGCATAGATGTGATTACAGGGACTCTGCATTCTTCCTGTATAGATATGGGCCCTTTAAGGGGTGAGAAGGGGGTAAAATTAGCACTGAACCTATCTGCCAGGATGTTGGCAATATCAGTTGGTTCTGTAATTTTCGTGCCGTTGTGCTGTAACTCAGAGCAGATGTGGGTGTTGCCACTGAGATTCTTGACATAGCTATAGAATGCTTTGTGGTTGCCCTTAGAATCAGTGGTGATTTTGTTTTCATAGCTAGCTTTGGAGGATCTTATAAGGGATCTTAGCTTCTTATTGAGGCTGACCAGGCAGCTCCTCCACTCATGGGATTTTACTGTCTTTTGCAACAGCTTCTTCCTTCTGTTGTAGAGTTTGTTTATGGCAGGGGACCAACAGATTGGCTACTTTTTTTTGGAGGATAACATCTTGGTTCTTTTTGGGATAGCACAATCCATGCACTAGTGTAAGTGCTTATAGAATGCATTTGTGCAGGATTCAGCAGTCGTAACTGTATTGTCCATCTGCAGGGTTCCTATTATCGAATGCATCTCGGTTGAACTTAAAACAACAAAAAGGCAAAATAGCGAAGCGGCTTTTAAACAAATTCTTTCCCAGGGAAAGAATTTGCTTGGCCGCTTCCATTACTTTGCCATTTTCGGCACTGTAGTGCAATCTCGGAGTTGGTATATTTAAGTAGGGTGTGTGTGTGTGGGGGGGGGGGGTGAAGCCACCCACTTTAAGTATTATTTCAATTTTTTTATCTTTTTTTTTTTTTTTTTTGGAACAGTGATTTTTTTCCCTTGGAAAAAATCGCTGTTCTGAGCTTTCGAGATTGTAAGCTTTTGCTTACATGGGGTCAATTATTCATCATTCGCTTTTTTAAGCATTCAGTGATATAATATAGACCCCATCTGCATGGGTGTCATGAAGTTTGCTACTTCTGTCTTAAGAAGCATGAAGTTGGCTTTGGAGAAATTTTTTACTGTGGTTTCCTTAATGGTGGGTGGGGGCGTGATGCGGATATCTAGGGTGATTAGCTTATGGTTGGATCTGACCAACGAGGAGTTGATTTCAGGTGTGGAACACCGGTCACTCATGTTGGTAATGACTAGGTCTAGGATATTGTTGCCCCTGCTGGGGGTGTGGATACGTTGATCCAGGGCATTGGAATTTATGAATTCCAGAAAGCGTTGAGCAAAGGAGTTGGTACATGAGTAGTTTTCCCCGTTAATGGTGGGGTAGTTGTAATCGCCCATTATTAGAGTGTTTAGTTGAACCCTAATATTTTCCAGTATATTAAGAAAACAGGAGTGGGAATCCTGTGGCATGGTGGGGGATGTGTAGCAAGCTACAATTTGGATTGCAATTTTGCCCAGAGTTAGTTGCACTTGGATAACCTTGGATGCATTATGCTGCGCAACTAGCCTGGAGGTGTGGATATCCTTAATGAATATGGACACACCTCTGCCTTTGGTGTTCTGGTCCTGGTTAGATGGCCGAAAAGTGTAGTATGAGTTATAGCCTGGTAATGCAGGAGTGCTCTGTAGAGCCTTGAACCAGGTCTCAGTCACTGCACAGATATCGATGTTCTTCATTTTATGTAGTGCCTTGAGTGACTGCATTTTGAGATTCAGACTTCTAGCATTGAGTAGCATTACCCTCAGGTTTTGCTTGCCTGTTCCTGTTATGGTGGTGAATTTGTCATTTGAACCTAACCTAAAAAAGGCACTATAGGGGCGGCAAGAGCCTTAGCCAGTATCCGGAATCCCAGGGGTGACAGGTGCAGGCCATCTCTGGCAAAGCATCGTGGTCTGTTGACTATGTCGTCCCAGGTAGACAGATACTGGATCCCCTTAGAATGACACCAGAAACTTAGCTAATTGTTGAAATCAATCATTTTGTCCTTGTACTGCGGTATCATTCTGGGCGATGACAGGATGCTACTCAGGGCTAGGGTCATACCTGCCTTGGTTACAAGATTGAAGAGTTCTTCCATGTCTCTTTTCATGTAGTCTAGGGAGGTATGTCTCAGGTCATTTACACCAACATGGACAATGATAGAGTCATATTTGTACTTGTTGTGGTGTGCCCTGAGTGCGTGGGTTATGTGGCGGATTCTGGCACCTGACAGGCAGCTGACAGTAATCTTTTCCTTGTTTAGTCTGGTGAGTGGGACATCAGTGTGCCTGAATATAGAGTCACCTATGACTAGTGTGTTGGGTACATTGGTTTGTCTTATGGGCTGTGGTTTATTGGCACACTGAGTCTGTGAGCTATGTGTCATTTGGGTTGTGTTGGGGGGGTGGAGGTTGCTTGTGTTTTTGCTTTGGAGGTCTCTGTTGCTTGACCAGATTATTATTGAGAGCTTCTGCAAATGTTTTTGTGTTTCTATGTGTGGATTTTGGTGGTGTAGGTTTAGCGGTACTATGTGATGAGTGTGGTGTGGTGCAAGTGTTTACCTTCTCCTCTTGACTGTCAAGTTCAGTCTTGGTTGGAGAGAGCTTTACCTCCAGTTTGGCTAGATAAGTGCATCTCTCATAGGTTGTGATGTTGGGTGGTAGGAGGAGAGGGTTGTCTGTGTACATGAGGCAATTGCTACATTGCCTCAAGATGCCCAGATTCATCAGATAGACAGGAGAGAACACTGGGAGCTGACCCTTGGATATGCATGAATAAAAAACTACTTTCCTCTAGACAAGTGAGGAAAGTGAGTATAAGAGCTGTTTTTCTCCAAGCAAGTGAGGAAAGTAAGTACAAAAACTGTTGTCCTCTAAGTAAAGAGGAAGGTTGAGTGCTGTAGTAATTTGTAGCTTATTTAGTGCTAACAACAAGTTCTGAACAAGTGCTGAACATGAATAAGCAAATTCAAGTGCTAAAACTAAGAATCTGTACCTGGATCTTGTGGTAGATAGGCTACCTAGTGCTTACCACTCCCACTGATAAGCTAGAAGGGAAACAAGCGCAAACACAGGCTTTTAAACCAGAACATTGAAAGAGATGGAAAAACTGCCCAAACAGCCAATAAACTACAATTTCTGGGCCAGAAACCACTCTTGTGGTAGATAGGCTACCTAGTGCTTACCACTCCCACTGATAAGCTAGAAGGCTTCCCTCCAACACAGAAAGGCTTGGGGGGCTCAGAAGCTTACAAGCAGTCCTGGATATAGCAAATCTGTATCTGGACTAGACTAGTTACAGGAAAGGTGGGAAACGAGCACAAACACAGGCTTTTAAACCAGAAGGTTGAAAGAGATGGAAAACTGCCCAAACAGCCAATAAACTACAGTTTCTGGGCCAGAAACCACTCTTGTGGTAGATAAGCTACATAGTGCTTACTACTCCCACTGATAAGCTAGAAGGCTTCTCTCCAACACAGAAAGGCTTTGGGGGCCCAGAAGCTTACAAACAGTCCTGGATAGAGCAAATCTGTATCTGGACTAGACTAGTTACAGGTAAGGTGGGAAACAAGCGCAAATGCAGGCTTTAAATCAGAAAGTTGAAAGAGATGGAAAAACTACCCAAACGGCCAATAAACTACAATTTCTGGGCCAGAAACCACTCTTGTGGTAGATAGGCTACCTAGTGCTTACCACTCCCACTGATAAGCTAGAAGGCTTCCCTCCAACACAGAAAGGCTTTGGGGGCTCAAAAGCCTACATACAGTCCTGGTTACAGCAAATCTGTATCTGGACTAAACTAGTTAAAGGAAAGGCAGGAAACAAGCTTAGAATTTTTATTTTTTATTTTTTTTGCTGCAATTTGTGTTGCAAGAACTTTGCAACAATCACTTTAGGACCTTTCATGATGACACCATTGTCTGACAAAATCTCATCTCTATATCAAAAATATGGTTGCACTTCTACTGGTAAACAATATTGCTTGGAAGGCCATCCTCGACTGATAAAGAGGTTTAGCTTCTGGAGAATTGGATCTGAAGCTGTGTAAGTTCTGAGCTCATCAAGGTGTGTGGAAGAAAAAAATTCTTACTTTCATGACCTCAAAAGCAAGATTCTTATTGTTATGCTGTTCTGTGTTTTTTCTGGACGATCAGGATAAGGTATCAGCAAGATAAAGAAGTTGCTTTTTCTGGGTAATCGTGATAAGGTACCAGCAAGATAAAGAAGTTTGCCTTTTGTGTAAACAAGACTGAAATTGTACTTTTGCGTTTTGAGCATCATGCGTTGGGAGTCTGGCAGGAGCTGTATGCATAGGCTTTCTCAAAATAGTAACTAGAGGTTGGTGGTCAGTTTTGATTTGGATAGGTCTACCATAAATATAGTCATGAAACTTCAAACATGCAAACACAATTGCCAAAAGCTCTTTTTCAATCTGGGCATATTGCATCTTCATCTGGGTAAGAGATCTTGATGCATAGACTACTGGTCTACCCTTCTGAAGAATGACTGCACCTAGACAAAACTTAGAAGCATCACAGGAAAGAGTAACTGGTTTGTGAACATTATAGTAGCTGAGAGTTTGTAGACTAGCAATTTTCTGTTTCAAGACATCAAATACTCTTTGGTGCTGTTCTGATCATAACCAAATTGCACTTTTATGTCTCGGCTCTCTTAGCAGTGCTGAAAGTTGGTTTAAATCTGGAATGAACTTGCCTAGATAGTTCACCATGCCAATAAAACATTGTAGGGCTTGGACATTGTTTGGAGCTGGCATCTTGAAAATTGCTGTTTGCTTGGAAGGATCTGGTCATAAGCCTGAACTAGTAAACAAGTGACCAACATAAATAACTTCACATAGCCTGAATTTTCACTTCTGAGGATTCAGCTTAAGATTCACTTTACATGGGCTTTCCAGAACTTTCTTGAGGTTTCTGTCATGTTCAATTACACCATTGTCTCCTACTAGAATATCATCTTGTATAATAGCACATGGATAGCCCAAAAAATTATGTTCTATCACACGCTGAAAGACTTCACTGGCAGAATTTATTCCAAATGGCATTTTCAGAAATCTGTATCTTCCAAATGGTGTACCAAATGTGGTTAACAATGAAGATTTTCGGTCAAGCAAAATTTGCCAAAATGAACTCTTTGAATCTAAGACAGTAAAAACAGTGGCATTTGGCATGAGGGCAGCAACGTCCTTGACTGTGTGTATTGGATAATGAGGCCTTTTTAATGCTTTGTTCAGATCTCTTGGACCAATACATATCCTAAGAGCTACCACCATGGAGGATACCCATTCAGTAGGTTCTTCTACTGGACAAATTATTCCTAGCTACATCATTCTGTCTAGCTTGGCTTTGACTCAGTTATGCATGGCTACTGGAACTTTCCGTGCTGGTCTGACAACTGGGCTAACTTCATACAGTACACAACTGTGAGTTTGCTTAGTTTGTCTGCGAAAATATCAGCATACTCCGAAAAAATATTTTGGGTGAAATTTGAGCTGTTGTCATGCAGGCTTACATGGTGGACTTCTTTATTAAAAGAAAGCAGTCCCATTTTCAAACTGTCTCTGAGGCCTAATTATGACTACATGTCTCTTGACTATGAAAAACTGCAAGTCACAGCTGTTCCCAGCAGAGTAACATGAAAGCACTACTGAGCCTTTGGTTTGAATCTCTTCACCACTTTGTCAAATCAACTTGCTTTGTAGCTTTTACTCTAGCAGATGTTTCTGCTGATATAACATTGCACTTTGAGACAGTATCTACTTTGAGCTCTACAGGACTCCCATTAATCCAAGCAGTACAAAATATTTTGTTCTTTGCCCACAAATCTACTGCAATGACTACTTCATCAAGCACAGACACACCATCAACATAAAAAGCAGGGTCGCCACATTCTAATTGATCAACTTGCCTCTTGGAATACCCTCTTTTAATAAAAGAATGTGCCTTGTTTCATTTACAAAATCTTTTGAAATAATTCCACTTATTGCAAGAATGACACTGCTGACCAAAAGCTAAACACTTTTCTCATTTGGATTCATGATTACCACCACAATTACGACAGTTGACTATAAGGTTTGCTATGAGTTTTGCTGAGTCACTCCTGTGCTTTGCTGCATGCACCTTAGGCCTTGCTGAAGTTGCTCTGGGTTTTGTAGCAACCACACCCTTAGGCATGTATCTCTTAACCTCATTCTGCATGCTATCTACATGAGCTGTGGAAGGTACTTGAAGGCTTGCTTTCTCATTTGTAAACATATTTGCGAGCCTTTCTGTAAGCCCATTTATCTGACAAATCTCAATGGCTTTATTTAACATCAAATCACTGTCTCAAAGCAAAATCTTTCTCACTGTGTCATTATTAATACCACACACAAGCCTGTCTTTTATCAGCTCATCTCTCAAATCACCAAATCTGCATGCTTTAGCCTTATTTCTCAAGTCAGTTATATATGCTGCAAAAGTTTCTTCAGGCTTTTGATCCTTTCTGTAAAATAAGCAAATTTCCTTTGTAATATTAATTTGTGGGTTACACATTTCTCTAAATTTACATTTTAAACACTCAGGGACTTCCCACGTTTCAGCTGGTACCAAAATATGGTGGTCTTCCTTTCCCCTGCAAACACAGCAGATACTTACACAAATGAACGCTCTGTTTCAATGGCTTCCGAACCAGATAAATTAAGCAGAATAAATGCCTTTGTATGTGCATCTTTGTCAAAAAGAGCAGCCTGTATGAAAATATCATATTCCTGCTCAAACACTCTCCACTTTTCTACAATATTGTTATCAAACACACATGGTGTGGGTCTGCAAAATCCTTCTGCCATGCCCACAGATTATAGTAAAACACAATGCAAAATGGCACTTGTAATTAATTATGAACATTCGCACACATACCAGGTACTTGTAATAATATTCAAATGCAGAATAAGCTCTTTGAAAGACTGTATTCTACTAAATATTCTTTGAAATAATTGTACTTTGCAAAATATTCTTTGAAATAACTGTGCTTTGTAAAATAACTGCACTGTAATACTGCATACACTTGCAAACACTTTGCACACTTGGAATACTTTGAATAGCTCTAGTTAATGCAAAAAAGGGGCACATAGCAAAAACATATGGTCATTTTTCCTTTTTGTATATTTGATGTGATTTGGATATTGTTTCACATGTTTTTGTAATTATTTTGAATATTTTTATCAATATGTTGCAGTTTCGGACATTTTGTTTAATAAGAAATTCATTTTGAGCATTCTGGGTGCTTTGTTTTATATTTGTAGCAAAATAAATCATTTAAGCAAGTTTTAGAACCTGGAATTTGTTTCTGATCTGTTTTGCGAGTCGTTTAAGCTGTAGGGATGATCCACTCCTATATATTCCTCCATCTTTAACCAGTTGCCTCATGGCTATGACTCTGGATCCCATTCTGACACCATGTCACTCATCTTACGTAGTTTATTGCATACAAACACATCAGGATGGCTGGCAGGAACATTGAACTTAAACGAACTGTCTAACTGGCTGACTGCATACAGGCATGCTCTCACTCTGGCTGTTCACTCAAAATGACACTCTTGCTTGCACGTGCTCAGTACTTATATACATGTGCCCACTGACTGGAATGCTTCTTAAAGGTGTATCACTCACTCTGATCTACAGTTATGCCTGTTTTCCTTTTCTTTTTCTATACCTATTTCTGGTTATCTACATTTTTTTAATAATTTCCATGCATTCAGAAGTCTGCATATTTTATCCACCCACATGGGCTTTCCTGACATTAAACCCAGTTTCACTATCAACATCTCAGCTACCCTTTCTTGTTTCTTCTGCCTTCTTTTTCCTCTACAATTCATTTACTCAATCTTTCACAGATACTGAAGCTATATTCTTGCCCATTCTATCTAAAAAGACAAACTATATCCAGACAGCAACATGCATCTAATCTTGTTATTTGTGACTCATGTTTTTGTAATGCCTGCTGTTCCACTGACTCTGAGTACTACATACAGCTGTCCTATCTTATTTCAAACCCTTGCCCTGTACAGTCTGATTTTCCACACCCCTTTCCTTTATACCCTTACTAGAGCCCCTTACCAACATTTTCTCTTTCTGTCTTTCTCACTGATCCTAGTTGTGATGTCAGCCTTCCTGAGTTTTAGTTTATTATTTTTATTTATTTATATTTGTTTACCAGGGTAGTGCACTGATCTCAATGGACCATTTGCAGGCATAGCCCAGGTGAATAGGATCACATAAGGAATGAAGAAAACATATTTACAAATAAAAGTTTAAAGAAACCTTGGTTATAATATACTTCTCCAAGTCCATGCCTGTGTCTTCACCACACTTCTTGCCTTGATATTTAAATATAACATGTTCCTCGTGTGTCCATTGATATTTAAATGTAGAGTGTCCCTGGTGTGTCCCTTACTATTTAAATAAAGGTGATCACTGGTGTGCAACATTTTGATGTCCCATGTACTTCCATATCCTCCCACAAGTCCAGATCCACGACTCCTGTGCCACTTCCTCAGCTGCTTGCTAGTCTCCAAGAGCTGCACTGAAGGTGCTATGTTTCCAGATTGCTCACCCAGCTCTGTTGTTGTTTATTTTAATTGCTCCTTCCATCAGATCATTAATTTCCATTTGCAGAACAGAGTGAGTTAGCTCTATTTTTTGTTTGCTGCTATCAACAGGACTTGGTTTGTATCTCCCCAATTAGTTCTGACACTGCTTCCGTCAACACCATACTCCTCCTTCCTTACCTTTCCTTTGCTCCTTGCCTAATTACTGTGGGTTGTTGCGTCAGCTATTGCCAACACACCAAATGTTATTTATTTCATGTCTTCTCCTATGAACTTATATTTACATCTTTCAGTGTTCCCTAGGCCATTATCTCCTGTTAAGCTTAAGAGATTCCTTCTTAATACCTCAGACATCCGTTGTCTATACTCCTTAGGATACCAGCTGTATCTTCTCTGACCTATTGACCTTAACCTCTTTCTCTCTACCAACACCCATGCATACCTTTCACTGCTTCCACCCATTCCATGACCTCTTTTCTGTCCTCGAACCCTTGCCACTTCCCCCTTGATTCTTTTATGCTCTTAACTCTAAAAATATGAGACAGGTATACTCTCCACCAAACACCATGTTCCAAGGAGGCAGGAGGCACTTTTTGGTGAGACTAGGAGTATTTGATGGATAGTATATCATTAAATCATGATGCGTCACACTTATTTGCATATATACCAGCCTCTGCATACACATTCTGGGACCATGATAGTGCTTCCCTTCAATTACATCACTGGATTCAGTAAAATTCATTTCATGTCTGGAGCATTCTGATTTACTGAAGTGTGTTTTCCACATGCATTCTGGTACTGAAAATACTGTCTTCAGACCTGCATATCAAGCAATTTTTTTCTATAACTATAAAGTGGTACTTTTATATTCTTAAGCATATGAATTAGTTTCAAAGAACTCTAAATTTCCTGTTTCCTAGAAAGTGTATTTCAATGATAATTAGTAAAACAATTAGCATACATTTCAGTTCTGTGCTGCATTTAAAAGGCTGCTACATATGAAAGAATATACCTGAAAAAGAGGATTTAATCTTTATAGGTTAACAGGTCCCAGTGCTAGCCTCAAATGACTCAGTGTTGCCCCGTGTTGTCCGCTGTTCTCACCAGTCCACCTTTACTGCACCACTTGCTTTCCCACCATTCTGGCTTCCCTATACATCCAGATTAATTTTTTTCTTGTTTTCTCACACTTTGTCTTACTCTTCATATTTCTCCTCCATATTTTCAACATACCCTAACAGGCCAAGACAGCACAGTAATAACTATGGAGGAAGAACTATATTTAAACCAGTGGTCTAGGTGTTGCTAAGCCTCAAGAAACTATGGGGTTCTAGATGCCCTGAGGTGTAATAGTTTTACAGGTTTTTCATTCAGTAATGGCCTCAATAAAAATCATGATTAAGGAAAGAAATGCAGTCTTATTTTTTTTATTTCAAGAAGAAATAAATTATTCCCAAGGCTTAATGTTCAAAGCTGGCGAAATATTCATTACCATTAAACTGAGAAGACAAAGTCTTGCAATGATACATAAATCATAAGTGGCTTGCCTCTCCCTCCAGAAAGATAGCCATTTTCTCTGTACCCTTTGGTAAAAGATTGGGATGAAAGTGAAAGAACAAAAGGCCATAGTCACATATTTTATATTGCTGTCATACATCTATGCAGCATGTCTCCTCCCCCCTATCCCCAGAAAGCAAAGCAGCCACTAAATATATACCCTACTGATCACAGACTGGGACAAAACTGAAAGAACAAACTGAAGACAGTAATATATTTTAACTTTTTGTTGTCAGACATATATATACATAGCATGTCTTCTTATGTCTATTACCAAAAGATAGACAACTTTATATGTTTGTTGTTTGATTGTGAGGAGGGTGGAAAAAATGATCACAGTAATTATTTCCAACTTGTTGCTCCTTGACAGTAAACCGTCCCTAGATAAGCTCTAGTGACCTTTTGTGCACACCTGTAAAATTTGATTATGGAGAAAGTTAAAGAAATAATGATTACACTAACCCTAACCTCTACACAAGCTATAATCACCTTCTGTGCATACCTCTGAGGTTTGATTATAAGAAAAATAAAAGAAATAGTGAATGCATTGTCCTCATATAATCTTTAGTGACCTTCTGTGCATGCCTCTGAGCAGGGTCAGAGTTAGATTAGATAGAGTCAAGGACACAGACCTTTGTTAAGTTTGTTTCAGAATTAACGTATGCATCCTCAGCTCTGGGTCCATCAGGTCCATAAATGCTCCAAGGGTGTAGACATTCTATGATGCATTTCAGCAATTTGTTTTCAAAGATAATGACTAGTTAACTGTTTTTTTTCTGCAACATAGAAACTCAGAATATTTGTGTGCTCAGCAGTATTGGGTGTCCACAGATAAAAAAAATGGTAAAATTATTTTCACAGATGGACACACACACACACACACACACACACACACACACACACACACACACACACACACACACACACACACACACACACACACACAAACACTCTGCATGTTTACCTACAGGGAAACTGAAGGAATGCCTATTTACCTATGGCACGTCTTTGGGGTGTTGGAGGTGAGCAGAGCACCTGAAGAAAATCCACACGGGCAGGAAGGGTTTGCAGACTTTACACAGAAGGAACCACGTCCAAGAACTTTATAGAAGACCACATGGTCTGAGGTGGCAAAGCTATTTGCTGTGCCACTGTGTTAATGATCAGTTGCATTCACACACGTTCTGCCCAGACCACCAAAGATAGCCACTAATTGTGTACAGTTCTGATATTTGGCAGTGATGAAAAGTGCAAGAAACTATGGCCAACTTGTTACTCTTAAATATACAGCAACACCCCCCCTCAAACTCTTACAAGCAAAAGCTATGTCAATAACTATTTTACACTGATTTCACCAAATGCAATACATTATGTAACTCTGCTCCAGCCATGTCAGATCAGTGACTGTTTAGCAGTAATCAAACAAAATCAGGCGAACGTCACTTTTATTCACAGTATATGCCTCAGATATCTGAATGATATAAAAATAGCCACTGCAAAGTAATCCCACTTGCTTTACACAAATGCACACTACTCTTGTAATCATAAAAACAAGCTCAGTTATTTTTATTCACAGACAGCCCCTGTACTTAGCAAATGTAGACACATTGTTAATCAATAACACCTCAAATCTCTGGTTGTGGCAAAATATATAATAGTAATAATGGCAATAGTAATGTATTTCATTTTTCCCACAAACATGCAGTAGTCTTAGTAAAGTGCTCCAATGGCCTCTTCAGGAATTGTACTGAATAGCTTAAAAAGGGTGAGATAAGCAGTATGGACTGAATGACCTCCATCGATGGTATTCGACACACCCTGTAAAAAATCAACAGATTATACAGGCAAGATCTACCCTTAATGAAACTGAACTGACTAGGGCCAAGAGTTTTGTGATACCAATTTTGTCATTAATAAAATTAAGTAAGAAGTGCACTATTAACTTACAGATAGTAATGTTAATGGGATGACAATTTCCAGTATCAATTGCAATGGAGCCTTTATACTAAGATACCATATCTGCTGCTTTCCATAAACCAGGCACATATTCTGTCGGGTGTTGAGATTAAAACGCTTGAAAAGTGATCTGGCAATGACATAATTTGTGTAACAATGGACAGACTGGTATACACAAGCTGCTATTTTTGATTTTCATAATAGCTTGATATTATTGAATGTGGTTAAAATGTCCAGGAAATCAGAATCATACTCCCAAAGTGTTAAGTGCAGCTTAATATAAGAATGGATAAAACAATGCAAAGTCAGAATCGTGAAATATTAGGCACTATTTAATATGAGAACAGATAAAATTAGATACTCCTTCAGTTCCTCCAGATAGTTTGAATGAGTAATAGGCACTGTACCATGATATTGAGGGAGTGTTATCAGGACAATGAAATAGGACAATGAAATCAAGTTTATGTAACTATACATGCATGAATATGCATGTGCCAGGAAAGCCTCCAAATCACATAACTGGTCAGACTTGTTGCATTGAAAAGAGTCACCTTGATGTAGACTGGAATGTCTAATAGATGAACTTTTGTCTAAAAATGGACCACGGAGGCAGAAAAACTCTTAGTCAATATATCATTGCCTCAAGGAGAGAGGCAAAGGCCAACCTTGATAAAGCAGGTCAGGTTGTCATTTATCATTTATTGACTCCCTTGCTGACCCACATTTGATCCCCTTAGAATCACAGCAGTTAACAATTAAATTGTTAAAATCAGTTACTTTTAATTGAAATTGTGGCATCATTGTTGGAGAAGGCAATATTCTCCTCAAGACATGTATTTCCCATCTTGGATACATGCACAGAGGGCTTAACAAGATCTCTGTGCATTTCCCTCAGGGTAGAGCATCTAAAATCATTCACCCTGACATGGACAACAGTAACAGTATACAAATACTTGAGGTGAAATGACCTAAGTCTTCTAGTCACATCACAAATCTTGGTTCTAGAGACTGCTGACCATAACCCTATCCTTACAAAACCTGATGAGTGGTGTATTAGTTTACTTGACAACAGACACACCTTTTAATAAATAATTATGAGTGTCTCCAGCTTTGGGAGTTCTTATATGTGTAGGCTTGGAGCCAAGGTGACAATTTAAGTGTGGATTATGGTACAAGTGTGGATAGCGATTAGCATTATGTGGCTGAAATTTGTTTAAAAGGGGTGCAGATGGTTTAATAGATGATTTCTTAGCAAACTATGCATAAGTTTTGTATTGTTACTTGGTTGTAGTGTTATAAGGAGCTGCTTACTGATATTTGGTAAGGGAGAGGTTAGCTTCCGAAATGAGTAAATATTTTCAACTCTCACAACTTGTACCTGTGAAAAACAAAAATAGATAATTATCAGTAAGCACAATGCACTGTCTCAGGGCTCCTACAGTAAGCAGGTTGGAAACAGAACTGGCACAGCAAACTGAAAACTCATGAGACTAGTGGGTAGAGCCATAAGTGCTTACGTAGCTCCTAGTGCAGAGAACTGGCACAACAAACTGAGAACCCATGAGACTAGTAGGTAGAGCCATAAGTGCTCACCTAGCTCCTAGTGCAGAGAACTGGCACAGCAAACTGAGAACCCATGAGACTAGTAGGCAGAGCCATAAGTGCTCACCTAGCTCCAAGTGCAGAGCACAGGCACAGCAAACTGAGAACCCATGAGACTGGTAGGTAGAGCCATAAGTGCTCACCTAGCTCCGATTGCAGAGAACTGGCACAGCAAACTGAGAACCCATGAGACTAGTAGGTAGAGCCATAAGTGCTCACCTAGCTCCTAGTGCAGAGAACTGGCACAGCAAACTCAGAACCCATGAGAATAGTGGGTAGAGCCGTAAGTGCTCACCTAGCTCCTAGTGTAGAGAACTGGCACAGCAAACTGACAACCCATGGAAGTAGCAGGTAGAGCCATAAGTGCTCACCTAGCTCTGAGTGCAGAGAACTGGCACAGCAAACTGAGAACCCATGAGACTAGTTGGTAGAGCTGTAAGTTCTCACCTAACTCCTAGTGTAGAGAACTGGCACAGCAAACTCAGAACCCATGAGACTAGTAGGTAGAGCTGTAAGTTCTCACCTAGCTCCTAGTGTAGAGAACTGGCACAGCAAACTCAGAGCCCATGAGACTAATAGGTAGAGCTGTAAGTGCTCACCTAACTCCTAGTGCAAAGAACTGGCACAGCAAACTCAGAACCCATGAGACTAGTGGGTAGAGCCATTAGTGGTCACCCAGCTCCTAGTGCAGAGAACTGGCACAGCAAACTGAGAACCTATGAGCCTAGTAGGTAGAGCCATAAGTGGTCACCTAGCTCCGAGTGCAGAGAACTGGCACAGCAAACTGAGAACCCATGAGACTAATAGGTAGAGCCACAAGTACTCTCCTAGCTCCTAGTGCATTTCCCTGATCTGCCACCCTTCAACCTGAATAGCCAAAAAAAAAAAGTTTGATCTAGCTGACACACCTAAAACTCTGGAGCCAAAGAGGTCCATGTCTGTATCCCCTTGAGTCCAATTCAAGGAGCAACAAAAAACAAAACAAAACAAAGCAAAAAAATGCTTTTGCATTTGAAACTGTAGCAAGTCAGCTTCCTATAACTTATACCACATATGAAACACTGAAGTGCTTCAGCACTGCAGTTTTGGAAAGCAATATTGAGATTCTTTTCTGTATCAGCATTCAGAAATATTAGAGCCGCACTACTGATAATTGACATCCCCGATTGCAACCCCTAATACATTGTACCTGGGGTGGCTGTCCCCTTCACCCCATCCTAGCTACACTACTATTAGTAGACAATCAAATATTTATTCACTACCTTAGTGGTGAACAGTAGAAAGTGCCAACACATGTCACCTACAAGCAGAGTGCCTGAACTAATCATGGAGTTCAGTTACAAGTTCAAGGATAACTGAGGAACAACAAAGAGCACAGGAAAGCACAAGCCAGAGTCCTAGCCAATAAGAAATAATGAACCAGTGCAGTGGCATAACAAAGACATAGCTGACTGTTGTGCTTCCGCATTTAGCACAGCTGATCAAACCCAGATGAAACAAGGGCAACGTAGATGAACTACTGTGATTTATTTTGCTACTGCTTTATTACGCACAGTGTAAAACCATTGTTTGTTTTAGCTTATTAAATTACTGACTTCACTTCTTGTGAACTCATGGTGAAAGTAACACTTTCGTTCTGCTGACCATTGTTCTACTGAGTTTAAATAAATTTACACTATTGTGCCTCATCAGTATTATTCTGTTCTTCAGTTTTGAATAACTGACTGTATTGCTTTTAAGTTAAATGTCAGGAAATTAGGAACTAGCACCGAACAATGCTTAGAGCTAGTGCCCAATAATACCACACACTCTGACCCAAAGGAAGTAGGTAATATCGTAGCTAAAAAAATTAGAACAGATCTTATGCCACCCACAGTTACAGCTATTCCACAAATTCCACACTCCTAATCACCCCCTTTAATTACCAGTGAGCAAGTTCTCTCAGTCGTCATAGCACACCTCATCCACAGGCCCTGATAATATACCAGATTGCCTAGTAATCAGTGCCAGATTAGGCCTGTATGAATCTCTGCTTGATCTATTTAATCTAGCCTCTCCACTGACTACATTCCTGAAATCCAGAAAGCAGTCACTGTAATGCCATTAGACTAGAGTGTCTAACTATAGACCTATTAGTCACAGTAGCCTCATATGTAAACTATGGGGCATATTACCTCAGACCTCATTAATCTAGATACTGAAAATCTCTTTATCTCTGAACTCACATCAATTTGGCTTTGTCAAGAAAAGGCCCTGCCACTTTAACCTCATTATTTTCTTGAAAAGATAACCGAAGCAGTAGATAGTGGCTATGCAGTATATATACCATGTCTTAACCTGGCTACGGCCTTTGACACTTTTCCACATGCTGGTATTATTGACAGACTTATAAATCTGAATGTGAATCCTTATGTGGTTACGTGGATAGCTAACTGGTTGTCTGACAGAACTAATGTGGTTAGAGATATAAATAACACTTCTGAAAGCAGAAACGTTGCCAGTGGTGTACCACAGAGGTCAGTGTTAGGCCCTCTCTTATTTTGCATTTATTTCTCAGACCATAGGCCATCACTCTTGACCTAATACTGTCTAAGTTTACAGATGACTGTAAATTGGGTGATGTTATTAGATGTTCCACTCACAATTGCTCTAACATGGGTTAGACCCTGTTAACAAGTACTGCAAGGACATTAGCCTCAGTTATATGTGTGAAGAAAGGTAGCATAGCTCATTCTGCTAAACAAAATGTTTTCACTTACCATATAGATAATGCACCACTCCAATCAGACACTGTTGTAAGGGATAATTCCTTATCATTTGATCATCATGTCTAGGGAGTAGGTCAGAAAACCTTTGGTCTGGCTCATCTAGTTTCCAAGGATATGTCCAATAGGTACCAAGAAGTCTTATTACCTCTTTATTCATATCGCATCAGATACATTATTGAATATAATGCACCTTGCACCATTTGTTTGTCCAAAGATATTCAACTTGAGAAACCTCAAAGATTCATACCTAAAAAAATCAGTGGCCTCAAAAATCTTAGTTATCAAGACAGACTGACAGCCTTCTGTCTGTAGTCAGTCTGTTATAGACTCCTCCATGAAGATATGTGTCTAGTCTTTTGAGCCTTGAAAGATTCAGTCCTCCTTGATGTCCTATTTGCAGAACAAATGGCACCACAAATATCCAGTTAAAGGAACTAAACCATCCTCAGTGTATTAATCATACATTGGGACTTTACCATTTCCCACCTGTATTGAGATCTCAGAGTTGGTATATATAATTAGCAGAGCGTGTGTGTGGTGCGGGGGGGGGGGGGGCTTGCTCTTCTTCAAAAACAAGTTTATACTGTTTCCTTTGTTTTTTGATCTTCTGGTGATTAAGCATTTGTGCTCGATCATTTGTCATTTTGACAGTGTGCTTTTTCAATCTAGTGTGTGACACTCGTGTGTGTGTGTGTGTGTGTGTGTGTGTGTGTGTGTGTGTGTGTATATATATATATATATATATATATGTGTGTGTGTGTGTGTGTGTGTGTGTGTGTGTGTGTGTGTGTGTGTGTGTGTGTATTTGCATGTGTGTATATATACATATTTATAGCTATATATATATTAAAGATAACCACAAGGCCTTCTATAGTTATGTAAAGAATCTCCATGGCAATACCCTGATTTGCTCTGAGCTACTGCATAATGGAACCTTCTATACTGAGCCAACAGATATTGCCAATATACTGGCTGACAGATTCAGTGCCAACTTTGGGGGGGTGGGGGGCAAGGACCAATCACAATACCAGTAGATTGCCAGGCACCTAGTATTACTGCTGCACAGGTTAAAACAGCACTGTCCAAGGCCAAGAATACAGCTTCTCTGGGACCTGACAATATCCTTGGCTGTGTTCTACATGAACTACAGAGTGAACTGGCACCTCACCTGTGTGCCCTGTTCAATCACAGCCTCACCTCAGGCTTTGTCCTTACCGAATGGCGCACTGCTACAGTCATCCCTCTCCACAATGGAGGAGCAACTACAGACCCTGGGAACTATCGCAAAGCTATGGAACGCACGATGATGGACCTAATAAACAAGGATATAGGGAATCTCCAAACTCTGGATCCCACAGAGTTTGGTTTTGTGAAGGGTAGATCATGCCTGCTCAACTTGGTCGACTTCTTTGAGTCAGTCACCAGAGCTGTGGATGAAGTCAAAGTGGTTCATACAGCCTACCTTGATCTGGCCAAGGCCTTTGATACCATTCCTTACTCAGGAATTATAGAAAACCCACTAAGCTAGGCACCAACCCCTATATAACTTGGTGGGTTGCAAACTGCTCACAGATAG
This sequence comes from Protopterus annectens, assembly GCF_019279795.1. Taxonomy (NCBI): domain Eukaryota; kingdom Metazoa; phylum Chordata; order Ceratodontiformes; family Protopteridae; genus Protopterus; species Protopterus annectens. The sequence continues at coordinate 1,181,531,395 of NC_056747.1, read as the reverse complement.
AGCCTACAGCGTGAAGGTAGCTGACTCCAAGTCAGACTGCAGAGCAGTCATGAGTGGAGTCATACAGGGTTTGGTCCTGAGTTCTCTCCTGTTTAGTATCTACTTCTCAAAAGTCCAGGTCAAGACAAAGGGACTCTGGCTGACAAAGTTCGCAGATGTTTGCAAGTTGGAAGCCATTATTAACTCCCCAAGTGATGTTGGCATCCTACAGAAAGGCCTCACTGAAACCAATGACTGGTGTCAGAACCACAGCCTTAAGCTCAATGCCAAAAAATGTGACGTCATCCCCTTTGGAAAAAACCTGGTTCCATGAATTACCACATTGATGGTAGTCCACTGAACACAGAAGGTGTTGTAAGAGATCTGGGAACACAGACTGACAGCAACCTCTCTTTTGACTACCACATTGCTACTGTGGTCAGAAAGTCCTTCTATGTGGCACATCTCATTACTAAGGGTTTTGCATCCAGGAAGAAAGAGGTCATTGTCTCCCTCTACTCATCCCTCATTAGGCCAATCATTGAGTACAGTGCCCCATTTGGCATGTACCCCACTAGACCCCTGCAACAACTGGAGAGGCCACAAAAGTACCTCACAAAGAGGATCCTAGGCCTTAAACACTTGTCCTATATGGACAGACTCAAAAAACTTCAACTATTCTCTGTCTCATATCGCCTACTTAGAGGCGATCTCTGCTTGACTTACAAAGCCATGTCTTACCCAGCTCTGTTAGAAATGCTACATCTAAAGAAATCCCAATCCCTCAGTACCACATGCTCCGGAGACCTCAACCTCATTACCACAATCAACAGAACATGCTGGAGGGACAGGTTCATAACCCAGAGACTGAAAATGCTATGAAATAGGCTTCCCAAGCATATCAAACAGAGCACCTCACTGGTCGTCTTCAATAGAAATCTTGATGATTGGATGGGAAATAGAAAATTCACCCACAGGATCACTCCAGTGGTGCTACTCAACAGAAGCACTAGGAACTAAGGTCGGGTGGAGATCGAAAACTAAGCAAAACACAAACACCTATTTTTTACATAGGAGCAGACCCCCGTGTACCCCCCCACATCCATTGCAAATTATATATACTAACTCCAAGATTGCAATACAGCGGGGAAAAGAACAATACCCCAATTAATTGCTGCTGTGCTGTGATTCTGATATAGGAGAAACCCTGTTCTTTTCAGTCTTCCAGGTTTTCAATCTTCCTGGCTTGACCTTCTGTCACATCAGAGGGATGTGTGTGTGTGTGTGTGTGTGTGTGTGTGTGTGTGTGTGTGTGTGTGTGTGTGTGTGTGTGTGTGTGTGTGTGTGTGTGTGTGTGTGTGTGTGTGTGTGTGTGTGTGTGTGTGTGTGTGTGTGTGTGTGTGTGTGTGTATGTATATATATATATGGATTCAGTTTATAACCTTGAATTACTGAAATGTTGAATTTCAGTATCTCGAGGCTATATAGCCGAATGTTAAAAACAGCAAAAGCCCATAATCGCGAATTCGAATATATGTTGAATTTGCGGTTATGACCTTACGCTGCATAATGTCCGGGATTGTGTTTTGATGGTGCGCGGTGCCATGTGTGGATGTAGGTGTTATGTCAGGTAAGTGTTTTCTAAGGGTTGTGAGTGGGAGTTAGAGTGTTTGTGAGTGTGCTGATGTGTTTGATGTGTGTGTGAGGGGTCGGAGAATGTGCATGTGTGAGTCGGCTTCTGTTTTGTGTTTGTGCGATCTCGGAGTTAGTATATATAAGTAGTGGGGTGTGGGGGTGCAGGGGGGCTTGTGTGTATGTGTGTATGAGTTGTGTATGTATGTAGTTTTGTTTGTTTTTGTTGTGATGTGGGTGTTGTGGTGTATGTGTAGTATTGTGTGTGTGTTTTTTTCAGTGTTTTGACTTTCGCGTTTTTTTTGTGTCAGTGTTTTGTGGATTCGGTTTTATAGTCTTGAGATACTGAAATTCGACATTTCAGTAATTCGAGGTTATAAAGTGAATCCGTATATATATATATATATATATATATATATATATATATATATATATATATATATCTATATAGATGTATATAGATGTATATATGTGTGTGTGTGTGTATGTGTCACGAAAGAAGAGACTGCTAGCCCAGCTATCTGGAATTTTTGTAAATAATTATGTCATTTGTGAACATCAACATGATTCATATGAGATGTTTGTGTTAGAACTGTATTAGAAGTGTATGTTATGTATATATCAAACTACTGGTACAGAAGTGTGTGTTGAAAAGTTATTTTACAAAGTACTGAGCTTAAAGATGTATCCACAGTGTACCCTACTGGAAAATAACAGAAATGTTTATACACTATTGTAACTGTTTAAATGTATATATTTTAACAACGGAAACTGGAACACAGGAGGTTAACTTCAGAAAAATAGCTGAAATTAAATGACTTTATGGCCAAACAATAAAAAGGTGTTATCTTTCAGTTTCAGTGTAGTAAGAGACACAATGTCTATACTAGGGAGCTTTCTCTATTGTGAAATAATTACTAGTTCTGAAATGTGTACGAAGGTAATTGTTTTATGACTTCCAGGATCTGCCTAGATTTGAGGGAAAAGCCCTTGTGTATGTATTTTCACAGGTAGATGCTAAATGCATCAATGGCTTTTTTTCATCTGGGAGTGAGTCAGATGACAAGAAATGACATCATTCTGCAAGCTATCCCATCAGTAATATTTGCGATATTAATTTGAAAGAGAGAGAGAGAGAGAGAGAGAGAGAGAGAGAGAGAGAGAGAGAGCATTCTGTATACTGGCTTTGACCTGACAAGAAGACCCATTCACCACATCTGCCTTGCTTGCTCTGTAAGTAATAAGTTAACTAGGGTACAGTAATTCTCTTAGATTCAGTCAGAAATATAGTGAAGCATAGTTTAGATTTTTTTATTTATCTGAGACTGTCCTCCAGTGTGTTAAATATTTCCTGTAATCTTGAACTCTGATGTTAGTGTGATTATATACTGAATATTTTCTTGTTTTTTATTATTTATTATTAAATATATTTAAACCTTTCATTGTGACTGATCTGTGTAGAGACATATTTATGTTTTGAGAGTACTTGCATATTTATTTCATGACACTTTGTGGGCCACTCCTAATAGCCTTGCTCTTGGTCAAACTACCATTTGTATTGATAGTAACATTACACATTAAGATTGGACACCCTTTGTTAAGGGCCTTAAAGTAGCTGATAAAGAGTTGGCTGGTGGCAGTAATAACCACCTTATAGTCTGGGCAGAAGGGGGCATAGCTAATAAATATGTGCCAGCCTTTCCCATGTGTGTGTGTGTGTGTGTGTGTGTGTGTGTGTGTGTGTGTGTGTGTGTGTGTGTGTGTGTGTGTGTATAAATCAAACCACAAAGTGTTTGTGTCAGTGACTTGAGCAGGGACACAAAGCACTGGTTGGACAGAGAGGGTGCTGGAGGTCTTGGCTTGGCCACTCAGCTGAGATATCAACCCTATAGCTGTGCCAGTGGGGAGTCTTATTGGAGATCTGGATAAAGAGGGAGAAACTAGCCCCGGACTGACTGTTGTCTCTGTGTACTCTTAAGGGAAACTGCACTTCATGCAGACAGCTGCATTTGGAAATACTGTGTGTATACCTGTCATCCTCCCAATACACCCCCACTGTTGCCAGTGGTGAGGACTGAGGCTCCTTGATTACTGGGCCAGTGGTGGAGCATCACAATATGCACATTATATATGGAGAGGAGAGAGCACATCAACATGCTCCTGATCCAGAACTCAGATGAACTGTGAAATGAGTTTGACAATTTCAGAGGCAAAGGCCCTAGTCAAATGCAGGAACACAGCATTAAAAAAGTGCACACTTCGATTGGGATTGAAGCCTAGGTCCTCTCAAGACCATTCTGGCTCCTCTGCCCCTAAGCTATTGAAGTAGATAGGGAGTACTGACGGTTCTGGAACATCACCATCTCCCCTTCATACAAATGCAATACACAAAAATAAAACAATGAGAACAGCGGAAGTGCAACTACGCATTTATTTAATTTGATTTATAGTTTTCCTTTTTATACTAAAACATAAATCTAGTTAAAATATAAAAATATAAATGTGCAGTTGTTTCTTTGTGTGTGAAGCTGTTCCCACAAGTGCAAATGTGTGTGTGTGTGTGTGTGTGTGTGTGTGTGTGTGTGTGTGTGTGTGTGTGTGTGTGTGTGTGTTCATGTTTTCTTTATATGAATTTGTTGTGTTAGCTGTGATTCACTTAAGGAAATAATGAAAGGTTAGTTACTGGAAACATGTTACCTTCCTTAAATAACATTTCCTGCTGCCCATTTAAGTCCTTTAAAGAGAATGGCCTGTGGAATGGGGACCAAATTAGTGACTTGCAGTACCAGTACTGATTCCTGGGTACAAATCATGCTTTAAACAGATAAAAACAAATTAGCTCCAACTAGACAAAAACAATCACAGAGAAAGTCATTAAATTGATCTGTATCTGTCTGAGATTTATCAACAACATCAAAAAATTATTTTGATCTGTGATGTTAGGCTAAACAGTTCTGTATGCCTCAGATCAGCAGTATTGTGCAAATGTTCATGATCTGAAGTGGGGTACTGTCTTTAATATAACCTTATGGTTATCCAGAGCTCCCCTGGCTCTCATTGGCCCTTCATCTCATACATTAGCCACACTGCTCTGGCCTGTCAGTCATATAAATAGTTTATTGTCATCTTTTCTGCAGTATTCTTATTTATAGCATCAATCAACATCATACTACTTTCCAATGAAATTTTTTTTTCGCTGTCACTTACATCTCCCCTGGCAGTTCACCTATTATCAGCCTCCTTTTTTGTCAGATTCCTAGTATTCAATATTCCATTTACTTAAGTGCAATTGCTGTGACCCAGTTTTACTTCCATTAATTACCAGTGACACTTCACGCATTATGTGCATTTTTTTATGTCTTGGATTTCATTCTGTTTTCAGATCCTAAGGTTTGTCATAATTTGACATTATGGAATAAATGTACCATTTTTCTGTCAGTCGTGATTTTGTAGTGGGTCTCTCTCATGTGCACGTGCACACACACTCACACACACGTGCTCACACACAGAATTCTCTCATCATCTGATCATGTCTCAAGGAAGGATGTTTCCTCATCTCACTCCTCATGTACCCACATACCAGTTCTGATTCTGTTATCAAATGAGGTCTCCTCCACCTTCTACCAATAATATCCATCTCATCTCTGTCACTGCTTTCTGTTCCACTCTTCTAGTGCTAATTCCAAATCCACATGAATATGTCAAGCCTGTTTTGCGATAAATGTACCCTGTCATCATGATTCCACCCTACATATGTGATAAATGCACCCTGTCATTATGAGTCCACCCTACATATGTGATAAATGTACCCTGTCATCATGATTCCACCCTACATATGTGATAAATGTACCGTCATCATGATTCCACCCGACATATGTGATAAATGTACCATGTCATCATGATTCCATACTACATCTGTGATAAATGAACCCTGTCATCATGATTTCACCCTACATATGTGATAAATGTATCCTGTCATCATGATTCCACCCTGCATATGTGATAAATGTACCCTGTCATCATGATTCCACCCTACATATGTGATAAATGTACCCTGTCATCATGATTCTACCCTACATATTTGATAAATGTACCGTGTCATCATGATTCCACCCTACATATGTGATAAATGCACCCTGTCATCATGATTCCACTCTACATATGTGATAAATTTACCCTGTCATCATGATTCCACCCGACATATGTGATAAATGTACCATGTCATCATGATTCCATACTACATCTGTGATAAATGAACCCTGTCATCATGATTTCACCCTACATATGTGATAAATGTACCCTGTCATCATGATTCCACCCTACATATGTGATAAATGTACCCTGTCATCATGATTCCACCCTACATATGTGATAAATGTACCCTGTCATCATGATTCCACCCTACATATGTGATACATGTACCCCATCATCATGATTCCATCCTACATCCTTGCTTTGCAATTGCTTATATTTAAACATCAAGTTTTTGTCCACAACATCTCTTTCTTTATTCATGCCTCATCTAATATTTTCCACGGCATATTCACTATATGAATACTACCAGATCATTTCATGGGTATTTCTAAATGTCCCCAAGCATCCAATCTCTGAGCCCCAAGTCATTAGTGTTAAAATCGGTGATAACTGTTTTCTATAGGAAATCATTGCTGGTATCTTTTCTATGCGTGTGCCAGCAGTAATGCCTTCATTTTCGGAGATTTCTCCCTTTTTATATTTGTACAACTGTAGAGTTGGTATATGTAAGTTTAGGGATCTGTGGGGTTTATCCCTCACATAAGAGAGTTGCAGGGAGTTTGGCTCCCTGCAAAAAATACTTACAGGTTAATTTTTGATTGGATTGATTTTCATACATTTATACTTGTCAGTTTGGTTCCTCACTGACTTGTAACTCAGGCATTCATAGTGGAAGTGGATCATGTATAACCAGCTTATTTCTGTCTCAGAGCAACACTCTCTGGTTCCTCCAGCTCTACATCTTTTAGCAGTGCATGAGTCAAACCTGATAATTTACTTACCCTTGTATCCTTTCCCCCAAGTGAATGACAGTCTTATCGTATATCAGCTGTTTTTTATAAAATTAAAACACATTTACTACTGGCCAAACAGCAGGAGATGACTTCATTTTATTCCTGAGTTTATTCTGACCCAGTCTTTGTTCAGACAGAGCTGCCTGACACTTAGTTTCTGTTGCAGTGTCTTTTTTTCCCAGTGCGTGATAACAAATGGAAAGAGGAAAGATTGATGCAGTCTTGGTGTCTAAAAATGAAACACATTAGTTTATTTTCTTAATTTTTATGTACTTGTTAATCAGATAAATCGACGAGACAAAAGTGCCTAATTTCAGGGGCAACCCAGACCCTGCTATGGTTAGGTGATCTGCTAAGTCTCATAGAAGACAGAGACTGAATATGTCAAACTCTGAGCTACATGGTAAAGTTCCTTTGCACCAGATATCCTTCATCTCCTGTGTTAAATTCTGTGATTTACTCCACTGATCTCCTGCTATAGCTCTTGCATACATTAGCCCACCGCCACAGCTATTTATTTATTTGCATTTGTTGAGTGAGATAATCTGAATAAGTACAGCCTATTTTCAGTGCAGGGTTGTTGAGAAATCTACATAACAACAATGTAGCTGATGCAACACTAAATGCATTAAGAATAACAATTAGGCAACACAGAATTGCGGAGATAGGCAACAAGGATTAAAATACATCAAAATGTAACATACACTAAATAATTAATAGTAGCAGCAAAAGGTCCAACTGGGCATTCCTAGACTTGGAGAAAGCATATGACAAGGTCCCAAGAAAGCTGATTGGGCAGTACTGCGGTGATTTGAAGTCCCAGAAACATTGGTAGAATTAGTGCAGGCTATGTACAAGGATCCAATGACTCAAGTACAAACAGTGTTTGGCCTCACAGAGGGGTTCCCAGTGGGAGTGGGTGTACACCGGGGTTCAGCTCTGAGCCCATTGCTGTTTATGTTGGTGATGGACTACATTAGCAAAAAGGTTGGAGGGGACAAATCAACAACGTTACTGTATGCAGACAATGTGGCCTTACAGGCAGACTGAGAAATAACTTCAACAAAGGACAGGGGAATGGAATGCAAAACTGAATGCACATGGGATGAAATTACACACAGATACGACTGGTAATGGCAGCAAATTGGGGAAATCAATGGAAGCTGAGAATAGAGATAGAAGGGAAGATAGTGGAACAGGTAAACAGCTTCAAGTATCTGGGAGGGGTTGTTGAGGAGAAGGGAAGTCTGAATGAAGAGGTCAAAGCTAGAATCAGAGGGGCTGCAGCCAGCTGACATAGAGTCTCAGGTGTAGTCTATGACAGAAGAGTGCCAACGAAGCTGAAAAGTAAGGTGAACAAGACAGTGGTGCGACCAATGCTATTGTACAGTACAGAAACCTGGGCAGCAAAGGCAGAGCAGATGAAGAAGCTAGAGGTGATGGAAATGAAGGGCGTGAGAAAGATGATAGGATGGGACAGAAGAAGAAATGAGGACATAAGAGCAGAAGCCAAAGTAGCTTCAATTGCAGAAAAGATCAAAGAGAACAGATTATGGTGGTTTGGACACATAAGCAGGAAAGCAGAAGACAATCTGGTGAAGAAGATTTAGGACAGACAGGAAGGAGGTAAGAGGAAATCAGGACATCCAGCAAAGAGGTGGATGGATTGTGTGAAAGAAGATCTGCGACAGTCAGGCATGAGTGTTGAAGAAGGCAGGAGTGTGGCACTTAATCGAGAGAGATAGCAACAGTTAACAAAATACCCCGACTCCATGTAGAAAATGGGAAAAGGGACTGATGGTGATGATGATGAGTAGCAGCAAAAGATCTGGCCACTGTTAATAAAACTTTTAGACTAATAGTTATTTAACAGCAGGCTAGCATAAATGTATTATAGACAAGTGGATAAACATTGTGGAACTGTCATTTGTGAGGGTTGGCAGCTGAGGGAAGATAAACAGGAAACACAAATAGGATGGAGGATGGGGTGTTGGCTAGAAAGTAGTGAACAAGAATGAGGTATTGTCAGAGGAATGATAAACTAGATTGGAAAGGTCCTCAAAATAGAACCATCATGGTAGAGATGAACAAACATAGAAAAGACAAGTGGGTAGGGATGGGTCCATGGTGATAAGTTGTAGTGTACAGAGCTTGTTGAAGTCTTGTCTTAATGGATTGTTTTTGTACATTGTCATTGTTCCACCTGTATTTGGACCTGCTCCATTAACTGGATTTAGTTCTTACCTGCCCTTGTTTCATCTGAGTTTGGAGCAGATGGCAGGTGATGAGTGACAGTGGGTTGGCTATTGCTGGTTTTGCTGTGGTGTTTGTGGTTGGTCTTCTTGGTAAAAGGAGGAATGTTTACATACCCGCCTGCCTGAAATGGCTGCCGTTTGTTCTGAGTGGTCTGTCTATTGTTTCCTTTTTGCTGATTGGTGCTTTTCCTCATTAGGTGAGTGTTTGCCTAATGTACGAGGAGTTTAATTGTGTGGGTCTACGGTTTAGAGTGCTGCAGTTTACTGCAGTTGTTGGAGGCCTACTAAACTATATGAATTTTGTTTGTATACTAACCTTGCTTCACCTGGGTTTGGATCTGCTGCTCTAAGCACAGTATTGTACATTGAGCTGTACTGGACTTGTACTGTTGTCTTAGAATTATTGAGTGTGGCTACTGTTTTCTGTATTTCTCTCTTTTTTTCTGTGGTCCTTCAGGTTAAAACTGAGTCTCATGATCTGGTTAATTTGCTTAATTATAGGACAGTTGAGGGCTTGTTCTACTTCATATTAAGTAGGATCATAGGAGGTTACTAGGCTATCAACCTAGAGGTCATATCAAGTTTAGCCATTTCATCCCAATGTAATACCATAGATACTCTAGTCAATACCCAGGATTGCATATTTGTGGTAGTTCACCAGTTATGCAGTCACTAATGCCTGGAAATGTACTGGTCTCCATTATTATGGATTCACATTTTGCTCTGTCCCCTTCTGTTCTCAGCTTGCTCTCTTTATGAACTCTGAGTCATTGCAACAAACGTATCATGCTTACTGGCAATCACTTACTTTTATTAGTTACTTCCACTACTTGTGAGAGGTATAGATACTTAACAAATTTGGAATTTAACTTCTGACATACTATATGTCAGTAAGCAACTTAACACTTTATTACTACATAAAAATAGACCCACTTTCAAGATTGCTAGGAAATCATTAACTAAGCTGGCAAGACCTCATCTGAACAACCCTTTGGCCATATAACAGTACTGACTATAACATATCTTTACTTGTATCTTCACCCACAACTAAATTGACTGACACTGGCTTCACACTAACTGTCATAAGGACTCTTGAAACTGTAGCTACACTTGTAATCTATTAGTGAGAGATGACTCTACAAATGCACACACCATTCTATGTAAAGATAGGGTCATGGTTACCTGTCTGTTATGCCAGGAATAGGGGTGTAACCAGAGCTCTTGACTTCCTTCAGTCCATGTAGGAACATGCTGGCATTGTTGCTCTTGTTGAGGTGAATACCTTGGAATGTCTACCCTGGTGGTGATGTGGAAAGATGCATTTAAGCTATACATGTATGGGTGCAGCAGGTAAGATTCTTCTATTGAGGAAAATCTTGCCTTCTTTGAGAATGATGCCACAATTTCAAATAATACATTTTAATTTCAACAACTGATGTATTAACTAGTATCATGTGAGGGGTATCCAATGTGAGTCAGAATGGGAGGTGGTGACTGAAAAACTGGCCTGCTATGCTAGGGATGGTCCTTACCTCTCTCTGTTCAGGGCTTCTTCATATTGGCTAAGACCTTTTTATGCCCCCCCCCAACAGTGCCTTTTTAGGCAAAGTTAAGTTGTTAGCTGTTCTAACCTTGCAAATTCTAATCTGGCCTACACTAAAGTGTCCTGTTCAATGCTAGGAGTCTGAACATTAAAGTTATTTATTTGGAAGCTTTCCACACAATTGAGCACATTCATATATGTGCTACTACAGAAAGCTGGTTTCAGTGTTCTGATAGCACTCAATCTATAGCACAGTACAGGACCTATTGGCCTTTCAGGCTGTGGGCAGCCTGTGAGTATCTGTTTTCATCCAATCAAATATTAACTGGCATAAAATACTTCAAGATTCTAAATTTCAGCTCCTCATCATCTTGGTCATTTTTGATAAATCAATTACCACATCAATGCCAACTTTAGATCCTTTTCAATGCCAGCTGCAGACTACATTAGGTACCTTGATAAGATGGATTTCATATCTCTTAATCTCCTGTATCTCTTATTCTGAAGACCCTAATCCTTGGAGAATTTAATTTATCCATCTATCAATCAGTAGTCTTATGCAACTAACAATAAATATGCCCTGCACTTGCCAACTATTGTTACTACCAACTCTCTGGATCAACTTATCCAGTTGCCTTGAGAAGAAGAAATATACTTGACTTTGTCCTTCAGCATGGTGCCTTTGCTTACACTCTTACTAACATTTTATATTCCTTAAACACATCTGACCACCAGGCCATCACTTTTTCCTCAGAAGTAGTAACAAAATGCCAAAAAATTCAGCTACATTCATGGATTACTCCAAAGCCAACCATATATCTATTTCCTGAGGATATTAAGAATTTCAAAAGTGCTTTGTCCTCTGCTGACCCAGTCTCTAAAGCCACACTTACCCATGAATTTTACAGCCATTTCAACCAGTGTATAGATAAGTCAGTTCCTATAAGGCATAGGTATGCTGGGAATTAGGAGCAAGTCTCAGTGGTGGAACTCTCAAATAAGCAAACTTAATAAGCGAAGAAAAGTGTATGGTTCTTATAAAAACAAATTCTAGCATCTGTCAGAATGAGTATAATCTGGTCTGCAGGGGTCTTAAGAGCACTATTAGGCAAAGTAAGGTGAATATGAATTAAAATAACTAAATCTTTAAAGAATAATCACAGGGCTTTTTTTCAACTCTGTTAGGAGTATTAGAAGTAATACCCAATACATCAGAAAGTAAATGGCACTATCTAGTCTGATACGAAATAATTGCAAATTTCCTGGCTGACAACTGTGTTCAAAAATTTCCCTTTCCTCACACCTCAACGTCCCCTCCCATGAATCTTGTAATTGTTTCTCCCCATTATCAATATATATTAGATCCTGGAACCTGTTACCAAAACTAAAAAAACCCAAAAAAAACACAACTTCATGGGCCTGGACGGTATTCCACGCTCCCTTGCAGTTAGCATTATTTTGTTGCTAAAACCCTCCTTGATTTTTTTTAATGTCCGCCTTTGGTAACTTACAAACACTGAATCCTAGTCTCTGTGGCTTTGTAAATGGTACATCTTGCTAGTTTAATTTAGTGGACTTTTTATGAATATGTGACTGATCCAATTCATGTGGGCCATTTTGTCCATGCTGCTTATATTGCCATTGTTAAGGCATTCAATATGATTCCATATGGAAATATTGTTGATAAACTTATCAGCTTAAATATTAATGTCACTCACTGAATTACTAACTGTCTCTCTGATCGTATATATACAAGTAGAGTTTTCATACAGACATCGCAGGAGTTGGTAGTACTGTCCCATCTAACAGATGACTGCTAGTTGGGTCCCTCAGGACTTTGTGGTGTGTCCTCTTCTCTTTGTTTTCTACTTCTTTGATTTGACAACAGAGGTCCAAAGGTTATAGTTGACCAACTTTATGCATGACTGCAAACTGGCTGCCATTACTGATTCTACCACATACTGTTCTGTTTTTTTCCAGGAAGAGTTAGTTAGAATCAGCATCTCATGTTCTGAACATGGCCTTAGACTTAATGCAAAAAAATGTAGTGTAGTTGTATTTGAGAAACAAATCCTTTCCACTAATTATCACAGAAATGGAACTCCACTTAAATCTGATTCAGTCATTAGAGATCTAGGCACTTTTATCAGCAATGATCTGTCATCTGATGATTAAGTATCAGTTGTAGCATGGAAATCTTTTTTCATTGCCCAGTTTATAATCAAAGGTGCATCCTCAAGACCAAAAAGAGGCATTATACCACCTATATTATTGTCTTATTAGGTTAATCACTGAATACAACACTCAGACTGGTATGTATCTTACCAAACGTGTAAAAAACTTCACTTCTTCTCTCGTGCGTTAAATGGGCTAACACCTTGGAGTCCTGCAAGATAAGTCTTGATGACCTGATGAGTTCACATAAATTTATCTTAAGGATTACTCATATAGCTGATATCAAGAAGGAGGTATATCTACTGGTGATGTTTCCTATGGGACATGGCTAGACTTCATATGCTTGCTGAAGCTGCTTGCCAAGCACTAATCTATGGTCCTATCTAGACAAACAGAATATCCCAGATCTGCAACAAAGCAGTACACAGTGGGGTGGGATCAGAATACAGAAAGACCTGGAATTTAAATGTTGTTTGCATTGCAGTCACAGGCCCATCTAGTCATGAAGTATTTAATTGCATTTTTGAACAATGCCAGTTTTGGTATCTAAAAATGTTAATATCAGTTGCGAGACTGTTCCAAATCTTGACAACACAAACTAAAATAAATACATCTCCATAGTATTTTGGGGGTTTTGAGATTTTAGATAGTTGCTGAGTATCTACCTCAGGCAATACATTGGAGTATATTGCTGAATAGCAGACTGTATGGCTGGGCATCTATTTGGAATATAGAAGAAACAATCTGCAATTCTTACTTGGACAAAGGCAACAATATGAGAGAACTCAAGCCAGCAAATGCACCTCCACCTGAGGACATCAGAATGGGCTAGGTGTGAGACTGGTAATAAATCTAAGAATTATATATATATATATATATATATATATATATATATATATATATATATATATATATATATACACACACCCAGTATTGTGCAATTTAGAAAACAGAGAGTTAGCATAAGGAAAAACAGCAAAGAACTGACAGAAAGAAAACCAGCTATCAGAAAAAGCTGAGCTATGGTAAGATGGGCATAACTGATTATGAAAGGCTTTATTCTGCATCACCTGCCCACTTTTTGTCATGTTTGTATTCATTTGATGTGTTTTTCATTTAAATAATTAGATTGATGGTACATTCCATCGAGAGATCACTTTGTAAGTGAAGAGGACTTGAGGGTTTATTTCTTCCACTTATACTGTAGTTGAGTGGTGCTGATACTGTTCTGCCATGACTGGATGATAGTGGGCTAAAGGAAATTGACCATTCCTCAACTGTTTTGTGATCTCAGAGTTATATTTATAGTAATGACTTGTTTCAGGTATTTTCTACTTTCAAATCATACATCACAAGTTAATGGTTTGTGTCCCATAAATATAATTTTTATTCTTCCTCCTGCATCATCTTATGCCTCCCTACCCAGTGCACCATGTCTATCACTGAGTATAACAACTTCTTCCTTACCCCCGTGGACTATCTCTGGTAGGGCTAGGGCTGATATGGAACTTGATGATGTCCAGGAGCCTGACCAGTCCCATCCAATGAGAGGGTTCTTATTTTATACCCTATCCTTTTTTGTTGCTCTCTCCGTTTGGTCTCATATGGTACCTCGGAGGGCGGGCACGCAATGGGGATGTGTAGCATATCACTATGACTCTGCAGTAGCTCTGCCTTGTCTCCACCATATTTCCTCCTTTGGCCCATACCTCATAGCATGATATCACCAGACTCAACCAGAGATCATCGCGGGAGATGCTCATGGCACCAGTTATCCACCAGGGATGGTAACACCCATCCCTCTTTGCTGCTCTGTTAGATACCTGAAACACTAATTGAACCAGGGTTGCCTGAGTTATATTCAGGGCTTTATCCCTCTACACCATCAGAGTGGCAGATTTATTGAATCTTGATGTTAGCTTATATTGATCATTCAAAATAGACCCTTTATATCCAATTTTGACAATATATTGGTCAGACTTCAGGGTGTAGTTGAATTACTCTGTAATGCATGCAGCTGTACCTCCATTTTATTTTTCATCTCTATCTATTTTTTAACTTTAGTGTTATCTTGCTTTTCAAATATCTCTTAATTGCATAACAAACCTATTGTTTAGGTCATATTTAAATACAACAGTATATACTAGCATGTAATATTACTAAAAGGTTTGTTTAGCTTATTGAATAACAGAGAGCTCATCCAGTTTATTCAAAGTCATACAGAATTTCATTGATATTTACTCTTCCTTTTATGTGCTATTTTGGGCTTGGTATTGTAATTCCGAGGCCCATAAGTCGCAAGTCCAAGAATTACAAAAAAGTAGCGAAACCAAAGAAGTTCAGCAAATGTCAATAATCATTTTTCTCTTTTAAACTTATTTTATGCAGGATGGGGAGGTTAAACCTGCACTCCCGGCTGCATATTTATTTATATGTACTAATCCACACCATGGAGAAAAGGGAATGTTCTGGGTCACACCTATCTCAGACTTTGTATATGTATATGATTATGTATATGTATATGTATATGACTATGTATGTGTGCATCTACATCAGAAGACTGAAAAACCAAAAGACTGATTTCCAAAAGACTGAAAACTCAAAATACTGAATAATGGAATTTGCCCCTTCTCCACTGTTGTGTGATCTTGGAGTTATAGTTAGTAGGGAGTGTGGGGGGTAGTCCCCCACATGTTGGGTGCAGCGGGGCTTGCCCTGCATTAAAAATCTGTTGAGTATTTTGAATTTTCAGTCTTTTGGGATTCAGTCTTTTGGTTTGTCAGTCTTCTGTAGTAGACCTGTATGTGTATAAGTGTATATATATATATATATATATATAGATATATATAGATATATATATATATATATATATATATATATATATATATATATATATATATACACATATACATATATATATATATATATATATATATATATAGATATATATATATATATATATATATATCTAAGTGCATCTAAGCTTGTCAAAGGTGTACAAGATCGACAGTCCCTGGGTAGGAGAATATACACTTTCTCCTGGAGATTGTGAAATCTGAAAGTTAGAATATATAATTAAAAAGGGGTGTGGGGGTGTGAGGGGGTGCAGGGAAAAAAACAATGTTTTATTATTATTTTTTAATTTTGCATGCACCGAGTTTAATTTTTGGCACATGTGTAGTAGTGTACTGACGTGTAATGCTGATTAATTTCAGATGACATTATGCATGTTGATTTAATTTGTATTTGATTAATTTAAGCAGATCCATATATATTCCATCTATCTATCTATCTATCTATATATATATATATATATATATATATATATATATGTGTGTGTGTTATGTGTGTGTGTGTGTGTGTGTGTGTGTGTGTGTGTGTGTGTGTGTGTGTGTACACGCATATGTGTGACAGACCAGAGAAGTGATTTCATGTCTGATTTGATTGGTCATATGGATAGTATATGGAGTTAATGGGAATATATAAGGAGAGGTAGCATAGGGAAGGTGGCTATGGTAGTTAGTAGTGCACAGCCAGCTGGGCTGTCTAGCTACTCTCCTTGTCAAAGAATGTTCTGTTAAATCTATCCAAAACTCCTCCTAAGCATTCCAATCTTTTTTGCATCTATGGTGATTTTGACTCTATGGTGCATTTGTTTCTTTCTGGTAGCAGGTTTACCAACGAACTACCAAAAGTACTGCCTGGTACTATGACTATGGTGGTGAAGTTTTAAAATCTCAGCGATGCTTATCCTTTCTTCCCACTTGTCTAATTATCACTTCCACGAGGAGGCATCTAAGGCTGCATATATATATCCTTTTAACAGGCAGATGTAATTTTATGGTGTCAGTGTCTAGTCCCAAGAATACTATAATTCTGTCAGGACCTTCTGTTTTCTTCTTGGCAGTAGAATCCCCAGATCTTTACATTGGAGCATGAAAATATCGATGGATGGCTTGTACCTTTATCTAGTAAACAGGCAACCATCCAGGTAATGGACAACCTTCTATGCTCCCTTCTACTTTTTTATACCCAAGTACTGTGCAATTCACTATACAACCCATGGGGATACATCTGACAAGGAAATATTTTCCCAAGAGAAAGCATAGGAAATGACAATCTTCTGACTGGATCAGCAGAATTTCAAAGGCAGAATTTAATCCATGTTTGCAGTATAAGTGACACAGTCTGTCTTCATCAGGTCTGTCACCTACCTAAGGAAAAATATTGAACTGCCCTCCACACTTTGCTTATCCCATCATTTACTAGCTGATCATAAGGATAACACAAGTGATGTATTAAAATGAAACACCTTAGCTTCTCCTACTGTGCTGTTACCAAAAGTGAAAACCTAAATTCCTTAATAAGTTAGCTTATGAATCTTAACCTGCACTACTGAGTCTCTTTCCTCAGTCACACCTCTTCCACATGCTTGTTACCTTTTACCATCAATTACCTCCTGCTTTTGCCTGTGCCCCACTGCTATTTATTTGGCTAATTCAATTTTAAAACTCTTGCATTAACTTGCTATCTGCAGGTTTGAATGTGCAAGCAATACTTGCACCACTGCATCAGACGTCACTGAGGTCTTCAGTAATTGAAAACAGACAACTTCTTCTTGCCCTGAGAAAAGCCATCCCTGCTCATTTATGTCTCGAACATTTAACCAAACTGACACTCTCCTTGCCACATGCCGTGGTGTTGCCTTACTGGTCTCTCATTACCCATGTCTCCTCTGTTCAACATGTTGAAGAAACAATGTTATGTCAGATGAAACCTTGAGGAGATGGAGCAAGTTTGCCAGCACTTGCATTTTGTCCAGGTAGATCAAACAAAAAGATTATGCCTTCCTCTATTCTCCTTTTTCTGTTCCCTTCCCAAAGATGATTGTTTACCTTGCTTCCTAACCATCTCAGACCAGGCATCTGTACTTTCTGCTTCCTAAACCATTATATTGAAATTCTCTAACCATTAGCACAACTTATATGTCTTATGTATAAGTTGACAATACTTATTTTTCTCACCCAGATTAATGGTCTTGTATGCTGTAAATACATATGTCCAGTTTTACCCACTTTGCTTTTTACCCATTTTGCCAAATTCATCTGCGAGGTAGAGTTCTCTAAAAACAACCCTTACTGCAACTTGATGCAGTAATGCAAACATTTCTACATATTCCCCCTTGCAAGTTCTCACCTTTAGCTTGTGTTGCACATATGTAGTTTGGATTGTATGGTCTCTGTATAACCTTAGGGTCACTTTCATACTGATCATAGCCCCCGACACACACATATCTCCCATCTCTCTTGACTGCCACCCTACTTTATTGGTTCCTCTGTCTGATCCTGCCCTAGAAGCACCAGAATCTCCTTCGTCACTAAGGACATTAGCTGGCTCCTGTTCTCCTCATCCAACATTGACATGATGCCTGCCAATCAGCCCTCACCTCCTCAACAACATAATCACTCTGTTACTGTCTCATTCTTCATGGCTGCTATACTGCATGCAAGGTCTGCTTCAACCTCACATTCATGATTTTGTCCCCATCTGCACAAAGGTTGGCCTGTTTTGCAACAAAACACTACTGCTCCTCCTTTCTTCTTCATTCTCACCATATCCTATCTTTCATTTTCCATCTCCTAGTGTTCTTTCTTTCATTCTACCCTTTTCCCTGAAGTTTCGTTAGTAACTGCTGACTTTGCATCAGGAATTGTTTCACCTGTTGAGTTATACTAGAGTCCACTGCCTTTCTTGGAACACTGTAGTTGAATCATTAGGTCAGGTAATAGCAAAAATTGCCACAGTTCCCTATCAGCTAACTTTAGACTTAACCAACCCTGTGACATGGCCTCTGGAATGCTGACTCTAGTCAGATTCTTGCCTTACCCACTCCCAGTGAGGACACTGTGCAATGACACAGACACCATTGCCAGAGTTATACCTTATACACAACAAACTGGAATATTACATAAAATGCTTTGCATACTGAACCAAGGAACTTTTAGGTCAGTTAAGCCCCAGGTGAGTCATATCTGTTGTCTAACCTTCCTGCTGCCTATGCTGCATGGAAACAGCATTGTATTTAATGCAGTCAAAATGCTGTTGCTTAGAAATCACAGTAGTTACTGCTTTGGAAACTTCAGACAAACATATATCTCTGTAACCATACACTTCCAGCTGCCTATGTTTCATGGAAACAACATTGTATTTAATGCAGTTGCTTAAAATCACAGTAGTTACTGCTTTGAAAACTTCAGACAAACATATATCTCTGCAACCATACTTTCATTAAGTTCATTTCTTGACAGCACAATGTCCTACTCAACTTAAATAAACTACCCCAAGTCTATAATATGCACACCAAGTGCTTCTTGTGGTCTTTTCTCTGAATGTGTTAGGTTAATTTCCCTAAATAACAGCATCCTATCTTTCCTATACCATGTACTATTTGCCTATATGTTCATAGATTACTACTAGGTTAACTGCCCTTGTGGCCATTTTAATCCTAGCTTATTATCCCATACAAGAATCAAACCCTGCACCTTGTGTTTGTAAGGTAAACACTTTAACCATTATGCCAACTTCCCAACCCTACTGTAGTCTGTTATTATTTAGAGGTTGTATGCTATTGTACTGAATAGCACCGTTTGAATTTAGAAATGCAAAACCACTTCTGCTGGGAAAAGTTTCATCAAGGAATTCTGAAAAAGATTACTATATCACCGGTAGCTATTAAAAATAAATATATAACAATACCTCAAAATGCTGGTATTTTATTGGCTAAACAAACTCTTTTTTTGGTGGTAGCAGATCGCCACATCAAAAGAATAAGTAAAACCGAAAACAAAAATGAAATGAATTTGTCATTACTGTAATAATAATAACAATAGTAACAAAATTAATGAAAGTAAATTATAAATTCACCTGCACTATAGGATTACAAATGTACTGTGCATGCCATTAAAATATTAAATTGCCACCAGTGAATACACAGAAAATAATGCATTTACAAAGAAAATCTATGGCAAAAGTTCTAAAGCCACAATATTGGTGGAGCAAACTATAACTTAGTAATGTATTGCACATGGGTTGACAAATGCAATAATGTGTGCATGTATGATATATATCTGATATATGTCCACAGACTCATTCCACCTGAAAGACATTAGAAGACCAGTGAGTACCGCTATGCAACAGACATTTAAAAAGGTCAACCAATCTCTTAAAAGTAAATCTGTTATAGCTGGTTATTACACCTGTAATTATTTTTCAGTTTTGTATAACATTTTTAGATTTCATACTTGATTTCTTAATTTTCTGATGCTTAATCTGATATTATTTATTTTAAGGCATAATATATGCAAATTAGCTTGCTATATGTACATATTGTAAACATCACATCCATAGGTTCATAGGTTCATAGGTGAGTACTAGGCTAACGGCCCTGGAGCCTTTACAAGCCTAGCCCATAGGATTACCCTGGCATCATGCCACCCGACCTTAGTTCCCAGTGCCTCTGTAAGCAGAGCCACTGCAGTGACCCATGAGGTGACTTTTCTATTTCCCATCCACTCATCAAGATTTCTCTTGAACAGGGCCAGTGAGGTGCTCTGTTTGACATGTATGGGAAGTCTATTCCAGAGCATGGGCAGTCTCTGGGTTATGATCATGCCCCTCCAGCACGTTCTTTTGATTGTGGTAATGAGGTTGAGGTCTCGGGAGCATGTGGTGCGGAGGGATCGGGATTTCTTTAGATGTAGCATTAGTAACAGAGCTGGGTCAGATGTGGCTTTGTAAGTCAAGCAGAGATCGCCTCTAAGTAGGCAATATGAGACTGAGAATAGTTGGAGTTTTTTGAGTTTGGCCATATAGGACAAGTGCTTAAGGCCTGGAATCCTCTTTCTGAGGTACTTTTGCAGCCTCTCCAATTGTTGCAGGTGTCTAGTGAGGTACATGCCAAATGGGGCATTGTACTCGATGATTGGCCTAATGAGGGAAGAGTAGAGGGAGACAATTACCTCTTTTTTCCTGGATGCAAAAGCCTTAGTAATGAGATGTGCCACATAGAAGAACTTTCTGACCTCAGTGGCAATGTGGTGGTCAAAAGAGAGGTTGCTGTCAGCCTGTGTTCCCAGATCCCTAATAATGCCTTCTGTGTTCAGTGGACTACCATCGATGTGGTAATTCATGGGAACTTGGTTTTTCCCAAAGGGGACAATGACACATTTTTTTTGGCATTGAGCTTAAGGCCATGGTTCTGACACCAGTCATTGGTTTCAGTGAGACATTTATAGTAGAATGTTAACATCAGTTGGGGAGTTAATAATAGCTTCCAACTTGCAATCGTCTGTGAACTTTGTCAGCCAGAGTCCCTTTGTGTTGGCCTGGACTTCTAAGAAGTATATACCAAACAGGAGAGGACCCAGGACCGATCCCCGTGGGACTCCACTTGTGACTGGCCAGCATTCTGACTTGGAGTCAACTACTTTCACACTGTGGGTTCTATCTGTGAGCCATTTTGCAACCCACCTAGTGATATAGGGGTTGAGGCCTAGCTTAGTGAGTTTTTCTATGATTCCTGAGTATTGAATGGTATCAAAGGCCTTTGCCAGATCAAGGTAGGCTGTATGAATGACCTTACCTTCATTCACAGCTCTGGTGACTGACTCAAAGAAGTTGACCAAGTTGAGCAGGCATGATCTACCCTTCACAAAACCAAACTCTGTAGGATCCAGAGTTTGGAGATCCCCTATATCCTTGTTTATTAGGTCCATGATGATGTGTTCCATAGCTTTGCATGTCAGACTTGTCAGGCTAATAGGACGATAGTTCCCAGGGTCTGTAGTTGCTCCTCCTTTGTGGAGAGGGATGACTGTAGCAGTGCACCATTCAGTAGGGACAAAGGCTGAGGTGAGACTGTGATTGAACAGGGCACACAGGTGAGGTGCCAGTTTACTCTGTAGTTCATGTAGAACACAGCCAAGGATATTGTCAGGTCCCATAGCAGCTGTATTCTTGGTCTTGGACAGTGCTGTTTTAACCTGTGCAGCAGTAATACTGGGTGCCTGGCAATCTACTAGTATTGTGATTGGTCCTTTGGGGGGGAGAGAGGAGTAAAGCTGGCACTGAATGTGTCAGCCAGTATATTGGCTATATCTGTTGGCTCAGTATAGGAGGTACCATTGTGCAGTAGCTCAGAGCAAATCTGGGTATTGCTGTGGAGATTCTTTACTTAACTATAGAAGCCCTTGTGGTTGTCTTTACTATCTGCTGCAGTTCTGTTTTCATAGCTAGCTTTAGAGGATTTGATGAGGGATCTCGACTTTTTGTTGAGGCTGATAAGGGAGTTTTTCCAGTCTTGGGATCTTGCCTTATTCCTCATCAGTTTCCTTCTTCTGTTGTAGAATTTGTTTATGGCAGGGGACCACCAGATTGGCTTCCTTTTTTTGGAGGAGACCATCTTGGTTCTTTTGGGTATGGCGAGATCCATGCATTTGTGTACGTGCTCGTACAGTGCATTGGTGTATGATTCAGCGATCATGCAAATATTCTCCATTTGCATATCTGCTCTGAAGTTATCCACCTCTGTTTTTAGGAGGCCAAAGTTAGCTTTGGAGAAGATTTTCATGGTGGTTACCTTTGCAGGGGTGGGTGGGAGGTGTGTGGATTTCCAAGGTGATTAGTTTGTGGTCGGAGCTAATCAGGGAGGATTGGCTATTGGTGTAGAGCAACGGTCACCCATGATAGTAATGACCAGGTCAAGGATGTTGCTACCTCTAGTGGGGGTAAGAATGAGCTGGTTCAGGGGATTGGAATTAATGAATTCCAGGACACGTTGGGCAAGTGTATTGGTACATGAGTAGTTTTCCCAGTTAATGGAGGGGTTTGAGAGTGTTAGGTTGCACCATAATATTCTCCACAGTGCTTAGAAACATGGAGTGTGAGTATGGGACATGGTTGTGGACCTATAACAGGCTACAACATTAATCATTATCTTACCCAATGTTAACTGCACCTGAAGTATCTCTGATGCATTTTGTTGGGCTATCAGTATGGAGTTGTGCACATCCTTTATGAATATGGAAACACCACTGCCTTTGGAGCTTTGGTCCAAGTTCTGGGGCCAAAAGGTGTCTAATGAGGTATAGCCTGGTAGTGCAGGGGTGCTTTCTGCTGCCTTGAACCAGGTCTCTGTTACAACACAAATGTTGATGTTCTCTATTTTAAGGAGTGCTTCGAGTGAGTGCATTTTGAGATTTAGACTTCTAGTGTTGAGCAGCATGACCCTCAGATTGCATTTGTTTGTAGCTGTTACAGTGGTAATTTAGTCTTTGGAACACCGCCTAAAAAAGGCACTATAGGGGTGGCAAGAGCCTTGGCCAGTATTCGGAAGCCCAGGGGAGACAGATGCATGCCACCTCTGGTAAAGCATCTAGGTCTGTCAGTCATGTCATCCCAGGCAGACAGATACTGGATCGACTTAGAATGACACCAGAAACTTAGCCAGTTGTTGAAATCAATCATTTTCTGCTTGTGCTGTGGTATCATTCTTGGTGATGGTAGGATGCTGCTCAGGGCTAGGGTCATACCCGCCTGGGCTACATAATCCGAGAGCTCCTCCATGTCTATTTTCATGTAGTTCAGGGAGGTACATCTCAGGTCATTCACACCCACATGTACAATGACAGAGTCATATTTGTACCTGTTGTTGAGGGACCTGAGTGCATGTGTTATGTAGTTGATCCTGGCACCTGACAGGCAGCTGACTGTTACTTTCTCCTTATTCAACCTAGTGAGTGACACATCAGTGTGCCTCACTATTGAGTCACCTGTGACTAATGTGCTGGGCATGCTGTTTTGCCTTAGGGGCTTTGGTTGAGTGGCACACTGTTTAGGAAAGTTATGTGTCTCATGTTTAATGTTGTGCTGTGGTAGTCGAGTGTGTTTCTGCCTTGGAGGTCTCTGTTGTTTGGGTAGATTTTTATTGAGAGTCACTGTGAAGGTGGGTGTGTGGTTTGTGTTTTTATATGAAGGCAGTGCTGGTGTGTGTTCTGGAGGGCTATGTGTTCCATGTGGTGTGGTGGAAGTGTTGACCTTCTCATCTTGACCAGCTATTCTTGTCTTGGCTGGAGAGTGCGTGGCTTCCAGTTTGGATATATAAGTGCATCTCTTGCAAGTCTGAGTGTTGGGAGGTAAAAGGAGAGAGTTGTCGGTGTACATGAGGCAGTTGCTACATTGCCTCAGGATGCCCAAGTTCACCAGGTTAATAGGAGAAAGCACAGGGAACTGACCTTTAGACATGCCTGGAGGGGTGGGCATTAATAATAAGTACTGGAGCTGTCTCCTTGTAGAATGTTTAGTGCTGGTATCACTTTTGTGTGCATAAAGTGCTAGACTAATAAGCTGGTAAAAGTGCAGGAGAGGAGAGAGCTAGCAGCTCTAAGGGAAAAATTGAAGAGCAGACTTTGGCACCTCTCAGAAGCTTACAAACAGTCCTAGATAGAGTAAATTTGTATCTGGACAAGACTAGCTACAGGAAAGGTGGGAAACAAGAGCAAACATGGACTTTTAGACCAGCAAGTTGAAAGAGATGGAAAAACTGCCTTAACGGCCAATAAACTACAATTTCTGGGCCAGAAACCACTCTTGTGGTAGATAGGCTACCTAGTGCTTACCACTCCCACTGATACGCTAGAAGGCTTCCCTCCAACACAGAAAGGCTTGGGGGGCTCAGAAGCTTACAAACAGTCCTGGATACAGCAAATCTGTATCTGGACTAGACTAGTTACAGGAAAGGCCGGAAACAAGCTTAGATTTTTTTTTTAAGAAAAGCAGCTAAAACAGCACTAAAAACAATTCAAGTGCAGTGCAAGCTAGCACAATTGAGTGTGTAGCAATATTAAAGCAAATACAGTTTAAATAAATGCAATTTATTCAAACTCTATTCTGAACTGAATTCAGTTGTTGTTTTATTCATCTCTGAACAGTTAAAAAGTGCCAAAAAATATACTTATCAGCTGAAAACACACTCAGAACACAAGGAGATTCAAGTAAAGTTTTTTTTCATGTCATTTTTAAAGTCTGTATCGCAAATGTCATCTCATATTCCTGATTTTGAGAATGTAAATGATTACATATCTTTATAGATTTGTAACTTATATACTGTATGTTTGTAACATGTTTTAAATCACATTTGTTTACCATCTTAGAAGTTCTTGAATATCTCGCTATTTGTTTTACATTGTTACTACGATTGTTGCCCTATGTGCCTGGGTCATGGCTGTAAAGGGTCTAATGATCAGCCTACCTACCTGCTTATCGATTGTAGTAAATATTAATTGGTCACTTACTGAGAACTTTCTTCAGTGTTGGCAGGCTGACCATTTTACTGCTTACTGCTGTCAGTGTCCTAACTTTAATTATCCATTAAAATTTAACACTAGCTTTCAGCTATTTACTCAGAGGGGAATTGTCTTAATTATGTTGCACATCTACCATTATGATTGTTTATTGCATTTCATGAGTATTTGCTACATATCATTCAAAATACGTAGGTTTAAGCAAGTAAATAAAGCTGAGCTGAATTGTGCTGAGTTGGTCTGTTAAGTATAGTAGATCTTAGAATCAACAGGAGATGATCACTGAAACAAAGCACACTCCATGGCTGTAAGTAAAAGGGAAACAGTCTGAAGCAAAACTGCATCAACACAAAAAGGCAATGTTTAGGCAGGCTTTGGAGATTGTAAACTACCATAACACATACAATATTTAAAAAACAATGTAAAGGCATTCAGTAGGAAATAGAATGATAGTTTTCAACATGTGCAGTGTGCAAGTTTCAAACTCTGGATGGGCAGAGAAAGACAGATATAGATTACATAAAAATGGTAGTGAGGCTGACAGCAGTAGGTATGCATCAGTCAATCTATGTCAAAGGTCAAAGATTTACCAGAAGTACTGTTAAATAAAACAACTGAGGAATATGTTGAATCCATAAACGGCAGGGAAGGGTGTAGCATGATTCTTCCTAGCAGTTGCATGCCACACAAGTGCAAACAAATTTGATATGTGGAACAAAATGAAAGCTGTTGCTTTAGTATGGCCTACAGTTTATCCACTAGATAGGAAAATGGCAGAATGAATGTACCAGCCAGCCCTTATCTGCCAAAAGAATTTGTATTTCTTTGACAACTTATCAGATCCGGGTGCAGCTAGATATAGAGTACCAGAATTTAATAAGAATTTAATATGAATTGTGACATATCAAGAACAGTATGGAAGCAAAGGAGCTCAGAGCTATGTCCAAAGATGGTTGACTTGTTAAGCCATTTATAGTTATATGGAGGCAGAGGTTAATGGTACATAAACTTCATGAAGAAGAGGTCAGCCGGGCAGCCAGGCATCATGAGCATCTGTGTTGGAGGCACTCCACTTTAATAAATCACTACCTACAAAAAATAAATAATAAAGTGAATACTTCTTGGTGGAGGGAAAGGAATGAAAGAAATCTTAGATGGGCAGCAAGATATCATTACAGAACATGCAAAACATTAAATTTGTTTCACTTGATTTTAGGTTAGGTTTACTCAGTTTCTTTGGCTTTGTTGTCTTGAATCCTACTGAAATAGTCGAAATAACAATCACCTCCACTTTGATGTACTTGTTTTGAAGATTACAGATTCTGAAATTTAGGAAATGAAAAGGAAGACATAATCGTTTTTGAAATATGCATTTATAAACAGGTCTGGTGTTTAAAAGGAACACATTGTAGGGAGGCCTGTGTCACCCAGTCCTCATTTTCCCTGTCTGAGTCAGCACTGCACAGCTGTGTTGGTTGTATATGCTTGCAGAGGTGCTAATACATCATTGTCTGTCACAGGCACACCATCACCATCTAACCCTGTCCCTGTGCTGTTAGCATGCCTCCAGCAGATGTATGATGAAAATAACACAGTCAAGTTCCTCTTCTAATAAAGGCGCTAACTGTCAGACAGACGGTCTTTTCTTCCTCAGTTAATCTATTTCACCAATAGCCGCTAGAATCTATTATCAAATTGCACCACTTGACACTACAATACAGGAAGTTTAAGGCCTAAAACCCACAAATGTGAATCAGCCTATGTCCTCCTTTGACCTTTCTAACAACTCCAAAACAAATTACCTTCAAAGGTTCACTATTTATACAGGTCTTTGTTACAGAAATAGCACTTAAAAGTTGTATAATGTGTACCTTAAGCTGAGCAAAATCATTTTTCACATGAGAGATGAATTTAATCAGTAAGATTCTTTCAGATGCATGATTATTGTTATTTTAGTAGCATATTAGAAGAGGGAAATTCAGATTGGTCTTGATGAGTTGTATCTATCTTTCATGGATGACGACTTTGATGCATGCATTATATGTCTGTCTTTAAAGCACTATTACAGACTACATTTTCTTCAGTGAACTTTCATATTTCATAATGCATCACTTGGGTAGAATTTCACCTTCTGTAGTTAGCAGCTCTGCTTGGTTGTTAACCATTTGGGCCTTGTGCATGGGGCGAAAGATATATAAAAAACAAAAGAGAAGGTATGAAAACAGAGCTGACTGCTTCTACAACAGAAGTAATGGATCTGAAAAAATGAAAGAATACTTCTGAGATTTGTATGTTTGCAACTGTTTCAATGGGGTAGCTGACTGCTGAGACTATAATAGAATTTTATGCAACTCAGATACAAGTTTCAGCAAAAGTAATTGTTTTGTTTGCTATGTGGGCTAAGCACATGTACACAACACACACACACACACACACACACACACACACACACACACACACACACACACACACACACACACACACACACAAACAGGCACACACACATGCATATGCACACACATGCGTACACATCCACACACATGCATGCACATATGCACATGTACACACATACCCGCTTGTGGGCACGCAGACACAAATGAGCACACACACGCACAGATACACACACTATACCACATATACCATATGGGAATATAATTGTCTAAGCAACATCAAAGGCTAAAAGAAGCTAATGCTATTCTAGTGTTATACAGGCCACTGGTAAGACTATATGTGAATTACTGTGTTCAGTGCAGCAGTCCATACTGAAAAAAATGACTTTAAAATGTTAGAGCATATGCAGTGAAGAGTTGCTAACTGTCAGGAGGTGTTAAGTCATAATGTGAGGAAGGGGTTTCAACTCTTGGGCAAACACACACAGTGAATGAGAAGAAAAAAGGCTATGGCATAGACTCAGTGAATTATCAGGTGATATGCCGGTGAGGTAGAACTGAAGAGAAGACAAAACAGGAACAGGGGAAGAAGCCACAAGGTGTATTTGGAAGTGAAGGCATTTTAATAGTAACATACACAAATGTTTTTTTTTCACAGAAAGGGAGGGCTAGGTTGTAGTGGGGTTTAGGTTAATTGCTGTTTCTGGGAATACCTGAGAAAGTCAGAAGAAAAGGTACAGCAGCTAACTGAAGGAACAGTTGCACAATGGCTAATTTCGGTGCACTCCGCAGCCTCTTACATTAGCATCTACTTATGTCTGCAAGTTGCTATTTGGAAAAAGATTAAAGTAATTCAATGAGTTTGTCTTTCAAGCTGCCTTGGAAGCACAGCTTATGTTGCATTCCCAACAGGATTCTGTATTGCATGGCTTGAAATTCACTCTAGGATGCTTTATTTATTTCACTTTTCCATTATTTATTTCACTCTTGCATTTGATTATGTATGACATAATGGGCATAATGAACTACAGGCTTTGCAGAAGAGAAGCATCATGTTTAGCAATGCTAACTGTGCCATATGGCAAGACAATCAGATGCTGAAACACAATAAGGCTTTACTGACCTTTTCCATGGTCAGAAAACACCAGCCAACTGTTTTGTTTTCCTACAATAAATAACTAGGCTTGAGAGTGTGACACATGATGGCTTATGAAATATTTTTCTAATCTTAAGACATCATTTGTCTTCTGAGGTATCATATTGTCACTCTGCTGCAAGAAAACATTTCATATCTAATGTGTAACCCATCAGGTAACTGCTTGAAATGCCATGACCCACTTTAGCGAGTTTAGTATATGGAGAATATTAATGTCTTTCGGCTTTTCCCGGTTATGGGTCGCCACAGTGGAACGCCGCTCCGCTTATGACTGGCAGTAGATTTTTACGGTGCCAAGGTGCTAGCCCGACACCCAGCCACACCCATTCATGCACGCACCTACCTGCATGTCTTTAAACATCATGAATAATGGAAAAAACAGACTTGCATGTAACAAGTCTGAGAGTGCCATTTTAAGAAATATTCCCTTTTTTTCGCAAAGTATGGTGATCTCAGAGTTGGTATATATATATATATATATATATATATATATATATATATATATATATATAGATATCTATGTCTATATATATATATATATATATATATATATATATATATATATATGTATATATATGTGTGTGTGCATATATATACATATGGAGGTATGAAACCCTGCTAAAAAGAAGTTTAAAAGAGAAGAGCAATGTTTGAGATTCGCTCTTCTCCTGGGTTTTTGTCTTTTTCGTTTGGTGTGCCGACATATGATGTTACGAGTGCTGACATTTTAGTAGGGAACTGTGGCTCATATACATCCCTCTTTTTCTTACTCTCTTTGTGTACATATATAATTATTCCTGCATGAGCTTTGTAACTTTCTGAACCAGTTAGCTTAAAATATCATTTGCTTGCTTCTGCAAGTTTTATCTGTCCTGCTTGCTGAAGCTGACCAACTCTTGCATCTCTAGGATGTGTGCTCATGCATTTATGTTCTTTAAGGTGTACAGTAAAATGTATTCTGTTACTGCTTCCCTCATCATGTATTTTGTAACTACACCCCTAATCATGCATTCTGCTACTGCTCCCCTCATTATG
This sequence comes from Protopterus annectens, assembly GCF_019279795.1. Classification (NCBI taxonomy): domain Eukaryota; kingdom Metazoa; phylum Chordata; order Ceratodontiformes; family Protopteridae; genus Protopterus; species Protopterus annectens. The sequence continues at coordinate 1,181,501,823 of NC_056747.1, read as the reverse complement.
TATTCTGTTACTGCTTTGCCATCATGTATTCTGTTACTGCTTCCCCATCATGTATTTTGTTACTGCTTGCACATCATGTATTCTGTTACTGCTTCCCCATCATGTATTCTCACACTGGCCCATCATCATGTATTCTGTTACTGCTCCCCCATTATGTATTCTGTTACTGCTTCCCCATCATGTATTCTCACATTGCCACATCATCTTGTATTCTGTTAGTGCTCCCCACATCATATATTTTGTAACTACTTCCCTCATCATGTATTCTGTTACTGCTCCCCCAATTATGTATTCTGTTACTGCTTCCCCATCAAGTATTCTGTTACTGTTCTTCCCCATCATGTATTCTGTTACTGCTTCCCCATCATGTATTCTCACACTGGCCCATTATCATGTATTCTGTCACTGCTCCCCCATTATGTATTCTGTTGCTGCTTCCCCATCATGTATTCTACACTGGCCCATCATCATGTATTCTGTTACTGCTTCCCCATCATGTATTCTCACACTGCCACGTCATCATGTATTCTGTTACTGCTCCCCTTATCATGTATTCTGTTGCTGCTTCCCCATCATGTATTCTCACACTGGCCCATCATCATGTATTCTGATACTGCTCCCCCCATTATGTATTCTGTTACTGATCCCCACATTATGTATTATGTTACGGCTTCCCCATCATGTATTCTGTTACTGCTTCCCCATCATGTATTCTCACACTGGCCCATCATCTTGTATTCTGTTACTCCTCCCCCCATTATGTATTTTGTTACTGCTTCCCCATGATGTATTCTCACACTGCCACGTCATCATGTATTCTGTTACTGCTCTCCACATCATGTATTCTGTTACTGCTCCCCCCATTATGTATTCTGTTACTGCTTCCCCATCATGTATTATCCCACTGCCCCATTATCATGTATTCTTTTACTACTCCCCTCATCATGTATTCTGTTACTGCTTTCCCATCATGTATTCTGTTACTGCTTCCCCATCATGTATTCTCACACTGCCCCATCATCATGTATTCTGTTACTGCTCCCCCCATTATGTATTCTGTTACTACTTCCCCATCATGTATTCTCACACTGCCCCATCATCATGTATTCTGGTACTGTTCTTCCCATTATGTATTCTGTTACTGCTTCCCCATCATGTATTCTCACACTGCCCCATCATCATGTATTCTGTTACTGCTTCCTCATCATGTATTTTGTTACTGCTTCCCCATCATGTATTCTCACACACTGCCCCATCATCATGTATTCTGTTACTACTCACTTCATCATGTATTCTGTTCCTGCTTCCCCATCCTGTATTCTGTTACTGCTTCCCCATCATGTATTCTCACAATGCCCCATCATCATGTATTCTGTTACTGCTCCCTTCATTATGTATTCTGTTACTGCTTCCCAATCATGTATTCTCACACTGCCCCATCATTATGTATTCTATTACTGTTTCCTCATCATGTATTCTGTTTTTGCTTCCCCATCAGGTAATCTCACACCAGCCCATCATCATGTATTCTGATACTGCTGCCCCCTTATGTATTCTGTTACTGCTTCCCCATCATGTATTGTCACACTGCCATGTCATCATATATTCTGTTATTGCTCCCCTCATCATGTATTCTGTTACTGCTTCCCCATCATGTATTCTCACACTGGCCCATCATCATGTATTCTGTTACTGCTCCCCCCATTATGTATTCTATACTGCTTCCCCATCATGTATTATCCCACTGCCCCATCATCATGTATTCTGTTACTACTCCCCTCATCATGTATTCTGTTACTGCTTTCCCGTCATGTATTCAGTTACTGCTTCCCCATCATGTATTCTCACACTGCCCCATCATCATGTATTCTGTTACTGCTCCCCCATTATGCATTTTGTTACTGCTTCCCCATCATGTAATTTCCCACTGCCCCATCATCATGTATTCTGTTACTACTCCCCTCATCATGTAGTCTGTTACTGCTTTCCCATCATGTATTCAGTTTCTGCTTCCCCATCATGTATTCTGTTCCTACTCCCCTCATCATGTATTCTGTTCCTGCTTCCCCATCATGTATTCTGGCACTGCCCCATCATCGTGTATTCTGTTACTGCTCCCTTCATCATGTAGTCTGTTACTGCTTTCCCATCATGTATTCTCACACTGCCCCATCATCGTGTATTCTGTTACTGCTCCCTTCATCATGTAGTCTGTTACTGCTTACCCATCATGTATTCTGTTTCTGCTTCCCCATCATGTAATCTCACACTGGCCCATCATCATGTATTTTGATACTGCTCCCCCCATTATGTATTCTGTTTCTGCTTCCCCATCATGTAATCTCACACTGGCCCATCATCATGTATTTTGATACTGCTCCCCCCATTATGTATTCTGTTACTGCTTCCCCATCATGTATTCTCACACTGCCATGTCATCATGTATTCTGTTACTGCTCCCCTCATTATGTATTCTGTTACTGCTTCCCCATCATGTATTTTCACACTGGCCCATCATCATGTATTCTGTTACTGCTGCCCCCATTATGTATTCGGTTACTGGTTCCCCAGCATGTATTATCCCACTGCTCCATCATCATGTATTCTGTTACTACTCCCCTCATCATGTATTCTGTTACTACTTTCCCATCATGTATTTTGTTACTGCTTCCCCATCATGTATTCTCACACTGCCCCATCATCATATATTTTGTTACTGTTCCCCTTATTATGTATTCTGTTACTGCTTCCCCATCATGTATTCTCACACTGCCCCATCATCATGTATCCTGTTACTGCTCCCCCATTATGTATTCTGTTACTGCTTTCCCATCATGTATTCCCACACTGCCCCATCATCATGTATTCTGTTACTGCTTACTCATCATGTATTCTGTTACTGCGTCCTCATCATGTATTCTGTTACTACTCCTCTCATCATGTACTCTGTTGCTGGTTCCCCATCATGTGTTATCCCACTGCTCCATCATCATGTATTCTGTTACTACTCCCTTCATCATGTATTCTGTTCCTGCTTCCCCATCATGTATTCTGTTACTGCTTCCCCATCATGTATTCTCACAATGCCTCGTCATCGTGTATTCTGTTACTGCTTCCTTCATTATGTATTCTGTTACTGCTTCCCTATCATGTTTTCTCACACTGCCCCGTCATTATGTATTTTGTTACTGCTTCCCCATCATGTATTCTGTTTCTGCTTCCCCATCATGTATTCTCACACTGCCCCGTCATTGTGTATTCTGTTACTGCTCCCTTCATTATGTATTCTGTTACTGCTTCCCCATCATGTATTCTCACACTGCCCCGTCATTATGTATTCGGTTACTGTTCTCCTCATTGTGTATTCTGTTACTGCTTCGCCATCATATATTCTCACACTGTCCTGTTATCATGTATTCTGTTACTGGTGCCCTCATTGTGTGATCTGTTACTGCTTCCCCATCAGGTTTTCTGTTACTGCTTCCCCATCAGGTATTCTCACACTGCCCCATCATCATGTATTCTGTTACTGCTCCCCTCATTATGTATTCTGTTACTGCTTCCCCATCATGTATTCTCACTCTTCCCCATCTTCATGTATTCTGTTACTGCTCCCCCCATTATGTATTCTGTTACTGCTTCCCCATCATGTATTCTCACACTGCACTGTCATCATGTATTCTGTTACTACTCCCCTCATCATGTATTTGGTTACTGCTTCCCCATCATGTATTCTCACACTGCCCCATCATCATGTATTCTGTTACTGCTTCACCATCATGTATTCTGTTACTGCTTCCCCATCATGTATTCTCACACTGCCCTGTCATCATGTATTCTGTTACTGCTTCCCCATCATGTATTCTGTTACAGCTTCCCCATCATGTATTCTCACACTGCACCGTCATTGTGTATTCTGTTACTGCTACCCTCTTTATGTACTCTGTTGCTGCTTCCCCATCATGTATTCTCACACTGCACCATCATCATGTATTCTTTTACTGCTTCCCCATCATGTATTCTGTTACTGCTTCCCTATCATGTATTCTGTTACTGTTTCCCCATCATCATGTTACTGGTCTCCTCATTTTGTGATCTGTTACTGCTTCCCCATCGTGTATTTTCACACTGCCCTGTCATCATGTATTCTTTTACTGCTCCCCTCATTGTGTGATCTGTTACTGCTTCCCCATCAGGTTTTCTGTTACTGCTTCCCCATCATGTATTCTCACACTGCCCTGTCATCATGTATTCTGTTACTGCTCCCCTCATTATGTATTCTGTTACTGCTTCCCCATCATGTATTCTCACACTGCCCCATCATCATGTATTCTGTTACTGTTCTCCTCAATGTGTGTTATGTTACTGCTTCGCCATCATATATTCTCACACTGCCCTGTCATCATGTATTTTATTACTGGTGTCTGCATTGTGTGATCTGTTACTGCTTCCCCATCAGGTATTCTGTTACTGCTTCCCCATCATGTATTCTCACACTGCCCCATCATCGTGTATTCTGTTACTGTTCTCCTCATTGTGTGTTCTGTTACTGCTTCGCCATCATATATTGTCACACTGCCCTGTCATAATTTATTCTGTTACTTGTGTCCTCATTGTGTGATCTGTTATTGCTTCCCCATCATTTATTCTCACACTGCCCTGTCATCATGTATTCTGTTACTACTCCCCTCATCATGTATTCTGTTACTGCTTCCCCATCATATATTCTCACACTGCCCCATCATCGTACATTCTGTTACTGCTCCCCTCATTATGTATTCTGTTACTGGTGTCCTCATTGTGTGATCTGTTACTGCTTCCTCATCAGGTATTCTCACACTGCCCCATCATCATGTATTCTGTTACTGCTCCCCTCATTATGTATTCTGTTACTGCTTCCCCATCTTCATGTATTCTGCTACTGCTCCCCCCATTATGTATTCTGTTACTGCTTCCCCATCATGTATTCTCACACTGCCCTGTCATCATGTATTCTGTTACTGCTTCCCCATCATGTATTCTGTTACTGCTTCCCCATCATGTATTCTCACACTGCACGGTCATCGTGTATTCTGTTATGCTACCCTCTTTATATACTCTGTTGCTGCTTCCCCATCATGTATTCTGTTACTGCTTCCCCATCATGTATTCTCACACTGCCCCGTCATCATGTATTCTTTTACTGCTTCCCCATCATGTATTCTAACACTGCCCCATCATGTATTCTAACACTGCCCCATCATCATGTTACTGGTCTTCTCATTTTGTGGTCTGTTACTGCTTCCCCATCATGTATTTTCACACTGCCCTGTCATCATGTATTCTTTTACTGCTCCCCTCATTATGTATTCTGTTACTCCTTCCCTATCATGTATTCTGTTACTGCTTCCCCATCATGTATTCTCTTACTGCTTCCACGTCATGTATTCTGTTACTGCTTCCCCATCATGTATTCTCACACTGCCCTGTCATCATGTATTCTGTTACTGCTCCCCTCATCATGTATTCTGTTACTGCTCCCCTCATTATGTATTCTCTTACTGCTTCCCTATCATGTATTCTGTTACTGCTTCCCTTTCATGTATTCTGTTACTGCTTCCCTATCATGTATTCTGTTACTGCTTCCCCATCATGTATTCTCACACTGCCCCATTATCATGTATTCTGTTACTGCTTCCCCATCATGTATTCTCTTACTGCTTCCCCATCATGTATTCTCACACCGCCCCATCATCATGTATTCTGTTACTGCTTCCCCATCATGTATTCTGTTACTGCTTCCCCATCATGTATTCTCACACTGCACCGTCATCGTGTATTCTGTTACGGCTACCCTCTTTATGTACTCTGTTGCTGCTTCCCCATCATGTATTCTGTTACTGCTTTCCCATCATGTATTCTCACACTGCCCCATCATCATGTATTCTGTTACTGCTTCCCCATCATGTATTCTGTTACTACTTCCCCATCATGTATATTCACACTGCCCCATCATCGAATGTTCTGTTACTGCTCCCCTCATTATGTACTCTGTTGCTGCTTTACCATTATGTATTCTGTTACTGCTTCCCCATCATGTATTCTCACGCTGCCTCCATCATCATGTATTCTGTTACTGGTCTCCTCATTGTGTGTTCTGTTACTGCTTCCCCATCATGTATTCTCACACTGCCCCATCGTCATATATTCTGTTACTGCTTCCCCATTATGTATATTCACACTGCCCCATCATCATGTGTTCTGTTACTGCTTCCTCATCATGTATTCTGTTACAGCTTCCCCATCATGTATTCTCACACTGCCCTGCCATCTTGTATTCTGTTACTGCTCCCACATTATGTATTCTGTTAGTGCTTCCCCATCATGTATTCTCACACTGCCCCATCATCGTATATTCTGTTACTGCTCCCTTATGTATTCTTACACAGCCCCATCATTGTGTATTCTGTTACTGCTCCCTCATTATGTATTTGTTACTGCTTCCCATCATGTATTCTCACACTGCCACATCATCGTGTATTCTGTTACTGCTCCCTCATTATGTATTTGTTACTGCTTCCCCATCATGTATTCTCACACTGCCCCGTCATCATATATTCTGTTACTGCTTCCCTATCATGTATTCTGTTACTGCTTCCCCATCATGTGTTCTAACACTGCCCCATCATCATGTTACTGGTCCCCTCGTTTTGTGATCTGTTACTGCTTCCCCATCATGTATTTTCACACTGCCCTGTCATCATGTATTCTTTTACTGCTCCCCTCATTATGTATTCTGTTACTGCTTCCCCATCATGTATTCTGTTACTCCTTCCCTATCATGTATTCTGTTACTGCTCACCTCATCATGTATTCTGTTACTGCTCCCCTCATCATGTATTCTGTTACTCCTCCCCTCATTATGTATTCTGTTACTGCTTCCCTATCATGTATTTTGTTACTGCTTCCCTTTCATGTATTCTGTTCTTGCTTCTCCATCCTGAATTCTCACACTGCCCTGTCATCATGTATTATGTTACTGCTTCCCCATCATGTATTCTGTTATTGCTTCCCCATCATGTATTCTCACAATGCCCCATCATCGTGTATTCTGTTACTGCTTCCTCATCATGTATTCTGTTACTGCTCCCCTCATTATGTATTCTGTTACTGCTTCCCCATCATGTATTCTCACACTGCCCCTTCATCATGTATTCTGTTACTGTTACCCTCATTATGTACTCTGCTGCTACTTCTCCATCATGTATTCTGCTACTGCTTCCCCATCATGTATTCTCACACTGCCCCATCATCATGTTACTTGTCTCCTCATTTTGTGATCTGTTACTGCTTCCCCAGCATGTATTTTCACACTGCCCTGTTGTCATGTATTCTTTTACTGCTCCCCTCATTATGTATTCTGTTACTGCTTCCCCATCATGTATTCTATTACTCCTTCCCTATCATGTATTCTGTTACTGCTTCCCCATCATGTATTCTGTTACTGCTTCCCCATCATGTATTCTCACACTGCCCTGTCATCATGTATTCTGTTACTGTTCCTCTCATCATGTATTCTGTTACTGCTCCCCTCATTATGTATTCTGTTACTGCTTCCCTATCATGTATTCTGTTACTGCTTCCCTTTCATGTATTCTGTTACTGCTTCCCTATCATGTATCCTGTTACTGCTTCCCCATCATGTATTCTCACACTGCCCCGTCATCATGTATTCTATTACTGCTTCCTCATCTTGTATTCTGTTACTGCTCCCCTCATTATATATTCTGTTATTGCTTCCCTCATAATTTTTTGACACTGCTCCCCCTTATTATGTCTTTTGCCACTGCTCCTGTCACCCTGTCTTCTACCACTTTCCCCCAAATTGTTTTATAGCTTTTTACCTATGACAATTGTTTGGTGTTCTTTAAACACCAAACTATGTACTAAACAGTATAGTATAGTATAGTTTAGTATAGTATAATATAATAAAGTGTAATGAAGTAGTTGAAAATAGGCTACAGAAACACTGCTTGAAGCCCACAGATATATAGAAAGGATGTAGAGATTGTTTTCCTTACAGGTTGGGGGTATCTGATAACAAAGAGTTAGCTTCCTTAGTAATGTTGATATGATCTGCATAAATGCCACTGCTAATTGACTGATACATTGATAATGAAATTATTTTCACAGTTTTTTTCTCCTTTTATTTTTTAATTTTTATTATCACTTTATACAATATATTGTTTAGATACATATAATATCTGGGTATTAATTTATAAGACCTGTAAATTACTGTGTTATCTTCTGGGTTTATCTGTTATATGCGGGCATTCCTACTTGTGCCTCCTCTGAAAATGTTTCTCACCTAGTAGAAGTTAAAATATTAAGTAAATGAATAAAACAAGTAATATGTACTGCTCCAGTTTATGCATCTTAGATTGCATTTTGATAAGCAAACTTGATGTCCATGACTACAGAATGGTGTGTGTGTGTGTGTGTGTGTGTGTGTGTGTGTGTGTGTGTGTGTGTGTGTTTCTTTACCACCCATCTCTAAACTCGAACTCCACACTTTTCTTCTGCAGTTGTCTAAATATTGTGTCTAGTGATTTACATGACAATGCATTGAATGGGTCTGCAAGTTCACTGTAGTTATATCATTGTGCTACAGGTTACTCAGTCCCTGCACAATCTTGTCCTTGTACCTTTGGCCATCTATATCACATAAAAGTTACAAGACATAAATGAACCTTGGCTGTTTTGGGCTATAATATGTTTAACCATACTTAGAGGTTTTAACTTAATAATATACTTCTGTAATAGTGCGTCTGTCTCCTTCAGGTACATCTCTATACTCTGCTTACTTTCATTTCTTTACCATATATCCATCTAATTTTATTATCTGAAATTTCAGGAGATACCTGTTCATACTTTAATACAACAAAAACACCCAGCTGCATAATGAGGCTGGTGGTCCCTGTTTCAAGAATCTTTCAGTATTGTGATTACAGCAGTACCATGCAACTAATAACCTATTATGCTGAGATCAGCATAAAACTAGTAGGATGAAAAGTAAAATAATAGAGCAATCTTATTATTTAAACAATGACTTACCTGATAAAGATAATTATGAAATCATAGTCTACCCTAATAGCTATCTGTAGACTCAAAAATGAAATGAAATGATAAAAAAAAAACCTTCCTTCGTCACTTCCTAAACATATCTGGCAGGAAGTTAACAAACAAACAGGAAGATCCTCCCTAAATGAATTATCTAATCTAGGATACATATCCTGTCCATCTGGAAATCTTGTACCTTCTGACTTTCTCAGAAAATTCTCATGCCTTCCCATAGCCTTACCTATCCTCAGTACAGCCAAACAACAAAGACAGCTTAACCATATTTTTAGTTCTCATAAAATGACCTCTAATCAAATTTTGCCCCTACTTGATCAGATACCAATGGCCTCACAAGCTGGACCTGAAAATTTCTGCCATTGGTTCTTGTATAGCTGCAGAAATGCCATCACTGCCCCTATTGAGCATATTTGCAAACTTTGACTTAGCAGTAATTCTATGCTAAATATTTGAAAATCCTCTTTTGTCAGACTATTACCAAAAGAAACCAAGCCTTTTTATTGCAGTCACCTCCTCCTCATCTCCATTCTACCCACCCTCAGGAAAATTCTTGAAAAACATCGTATTTAGCAAACTTAAGACTTACAAAATGACACCTGCTCACCATCAAACAGAATGGATTCTGGTCTGATAGGAGCAAAATAACTGCTCTATGGATCCTGATTGATAACATCTTAACTAATATGGATTAAGGAAGTCTTACTGGAGCTCTGTTCATTGACAAGCCTTGACTTTGACAGATCAACCACCTAATTCTACCTGTCCATCTGTAGGACATTAGAATCAGCCCTGATGCCACTGCATGGCTCAAAGACTTTCTAACCAACCATTCTATTGGCTGATAAATCACTGGAACCACCACGATATAAAATCAAACAAATACTGTTTAATTAAGTAAGAGAACAAGCGCTTTCACGCACATTAATCGTGCGCTTCATCAGGTTACAATAAGAAGGGCTAATCCCTATCCTTATATACATTAAGTAAACCCACTTAACAGGGCAATTAAACAATAAAATAAACAATTACATATGGTAATCAGTTAGACAGGAAACATTCCCATATAGGGCAATGTGAAGATGAAACGTTTGCACCATTTACATCCATATAGGTACATTATATATAGTATATATAAACAAAGCATAAAAATATCTATGTTTAAAACTTCCACTAGGGCAGAAACTCATTCCTACAAAGACCTTATTTCTTAGCACCATTCACAAATAAATATGGTAAAACATTATCCTAAGTCAATTTAGATATAGACTAACATTTCATAAAATACTCTAAATGGATGGTGAATACATAAGTTAATATATAGTGTGCCAACGAACAAAAGAAAAAAGGGAAACAAAAGAAAAAGGGATGAAGAATGGGGGAAAGAACAGCAGGTAAAAAGAAGGAGAAAACTATAAAGAAAGAGGGTAATGGAGGGAAAGAAGGGAAGGAAAAAGAATTTATATATAAAAGGAAGGGAATAAAGAGGAAAAGGGGACGGGGGAGGGGGGAAGGGGAGGGAGGGAGGGGAGGAGGGAGGGAGGAAAGATGTGTGTGTGTGGAAGGGGGAGGGGGGGACAGGGCATAGGGAAGGTGGGAGTAATGGAGGAGGAAGGGACAGGAGAAAGGAATGGAAGGAAGGAAAACTGAACAAGGCAAGGAAGGAGAGGGGGGAGGGGGGGGAGAGGGAGGGAGCGGGAAAAGGAGGGGGGGGGAGGAGGGGTGGAGAGAGGAGAAAGTATTAAGCCAGAAAGGATGAAGTTATAGAAGCGCGGGCCTAATATTAAGAGCCGAATTTAGCCCAGGCTCTATATGAGCCCTAAGGTTAAGGATCCACTTCAGCTCATTCAATTCAAGAGCCCCTAAGGAATCGCCTTCCCTTCTGTTCGGATGTTGAATCTGCAGTACTCTAAATTTAAAGACATGAGCCGGATGTATTTGACAATGTTTGGCTAAAGCATTACTAATATTTGCTTTTCTTATGTCATAAATATGATTGTAGACTCGATCTTTGAGCCTACGTGTGGTCATTCCCACATAATATGCCTCACAATTTTCACAAGTAGCCAAATAAATGACATTCGCTGTGTCACAGGTTGCATAAAAATTCGGTTCAAAAGACATACCTAGCTCAATACGTTCAAACTTCTGCACAGTTGAAATAAACTTACAGGTACAGCATTTCCTACAGGGAAAAGTTCCCTGCCTAAACCTTGTCCTAATATCCAAGGGCTCAATCTTAACATTCTCTCTACACAGTAATCTTTTTAAGTTATAACAATTATTATACCTAAAACTTGGTCTCTCTCCCACTATTTTCAATAATTCATTATCCATAGTGAGTAATTTCCAATTTCTAAAAATAATATCTTTAATGTACCCTATATCATTTGTATATTTAATATCATAGTGAACCCTGTTCCTAGTGTTTGACTTAATACCATTTGCTGAATGTCCACTGATGAACCCACTCTTAAGGGATGCTTCATCATTCGAGGTGGTACTATTTCTATACTCTAAAACCAACTGAGAAGGATATCCCCTATCTAAAAAACATTTGGCCTGAAATTCCAAAATCCAATTCTTATTGATGTCTGTATTACAGAGTCTCGTTATTCTCGACATTTGATTTATTACCACGTTGGGGAAAATGTATCTGGGATGCATGCTTCCATAATGGAGTATGCCATTCCTCCAACATGGTTTCCTGTATAAAGAGGTAGTAATTTCATTCATGGCATTCTTATAGATGGTAACATCAAGGTAATTCACCTCAGTAAATGAATGCTCATAGGTGAAATCCAAAAATGTCGTAGTCGAACCCATATAATCCACAAATTCATTCAGGGACTCGACACTTCCATTCCAAAAAAGGAGGATATCATCGACAAAACGCCTGTATAAGGTAACATTAGCTCTAAATCTCGGATCATTAAAAACATGCGTTTTCTCCCATACATATACAGCCAGATTAGCATAGGCATTGGCACAGGGGGTGCCCATTGCCACCCCCCATGTTTGCCTAAACATCCTGTCTTGAAATAAGAAGACGTTATTACTCAAAATTAGGTCCAAGAGGGTACAGATCGTCAGCTGGTCTGTATTATCTAAATCACTCAATTCAACTAGACAATCCCTAACTGCATCCACACCAAACTCGTTTGGAATGCTAGTGAATAGGTTTTTTATGTCTAGTGTAACCATCAAGGTATCAGGTCTTAAACTATCGAGCAAAACAACATTTTTCAAATCCTCCAATAAATCAAAGGAGTTCTTTAAAATAGTGGGTATAAAGCCTATCAGAGAACCCAACTTCGACTGCACATAATGGGACGCATGTTCAGTAACCCAAAGTTTTCCAGATACAATAGGTCGTAGGGGTGGAGGAAATACCCCTTTATGTATCTTGGGAAGGCCTTTGATAAGAGGAATTAGAGGTGCTTCTATCATTAAAAAGTCATATATACCTTTATCAACACATCTCGTCATCAGGAGGTCATAGAATGTGTCATGCACATTTCTTATTATAGAGCTCACCTCAGCTTTGCTTATTTCTAAATAAGCTATGTCATCTTTTAACATTTCAGCCATCAGGTCATTGTAAAAAACAGCATCCATAGCTACTACCCCCCCCCCTTTATCAGCAGGTCTGAAGACCAAATTAGTATCATTACTCAAAGACTCTAATGCCTGCTTCTGTGCAGTATTCAAATTGACATATAAACGCTTATGTGTCCCTCCCTTGTAAAAAAGGTACAAATCATGTTCACAAGCTCTTTGAAAACAATCAATTTGACTAGGCAAATGCGGCACAAAAGTACTTTTTCTCTTCAACACTGTTGTGTTGTAAGTTACAGCATCTCTATCAGAGTCTTTAAATAAACATTTAAGAGCTACCTTCCTGGTAAACTTGCGTAGCATAATTAAGGTATCAGACAAGCTACTCCCTTGGGAGGGTATGAACGAGAGGCCTCTATTCAAAACTGAACATTCAGCGTCCGAAAATTCTTTAGATGACAGATTAAAAAACAAAGTATTTAGTTCTTCTTTCTCCTTGACTCCCGATTCTTGCCCGATAATTTGCGTTTTCCCCTTCCTCTGCTCGTTGAGCGCTCTTGCGCCCGACTCTTGTAGGGTAGTGGAAAATTTAGAGCAGTTACTACCCCAGGGGTCAAACTCATAGTCTGTCCGTTACACTTTGGTCTCGCACCCGTAGTTACCATCCCTTTAAGACCTTGTTGATTACAGGGGATAGTAGAAGCAGATAAGGTAACATCTCCTGCCGTATTGATGGGAATAGAATCACTGATAATCGGAGCATCAGTCAGCTTCTCGGGCAGGATGGTCGTACTAGGTGTACTAGGTTGAGCGTCATTAACCCGCTCACCATTTTCTTCCGTGGCAGCCACTTCATTTAACCTCGGCCACATAAAGATGCGGCCGAGCTGAAAGTCATTACAGTCTCTTTTAAGCTTTCTTAGCTTTACTTGTTCTAGCTTATTACGGTAAAGCATGAGTTGTCTCAGCATATTATTTAGTCTCAACACACAAAAGTCACTTTTATATAATAGAGTGATATTCTTATGCTCACCTTCCACTTTACTGATGAGTTCCTCTTCCAAAGGTTTGAAATAATCGATAAGTAGACGGATATAATTATTGCCAAGCTCTATGTTCAACAACTGCCACCTCCGCAACAGTTCTGGATGTGCATCTCCATAGCTCGGCATGCAGAGGACGCGCATGCCTCGTGGGATGACTTTGAAGTGGAGGCACGCCTCAAGGTGCTTCCTCTGCCAAATCAGCCGGTGTAGTTTATAGAGATTATTCTCTAGAGTTCTCAACTGTCCATAGAATTCTTGCAAATTATCAGTTTCCGAAACTATAGTAGGCGGAAGAGTACCTTGAGCAGCAAAATTCAGAAGAGAATTCTCCTGTTGGTAAAAGAGGTCATTCCAATTCTCGGCACCTCCTGTGCTTCCAGGGTTATAATCTAACTCTATATTCGGCATCTCCATCGTGTGTTGGTCGGCTAGGAATACAATGAGAAGAAATACAACTATCAGCACAAAACCTAGTACGACCATCCAAAAGTTCCCAGTAAAAGGAAGGCAACGATATTGGCTGATAAATCACTGGAACCACCACGATATAAAATCAAACAAATACTGTTTAATTAAGTAAGAGAACAAGCGCTTTCACGCACATTAATCGTGCGCTTCATCAGGTTACAATAAGAAGGGCTAATCCCTATCCTTATATACATTAAGTAAACCCACTTAACAGGGCAATTAAACAATAAAATAAACAATTACATATGGTAATCAGTTAGACAGGAAACATTCCCATATAGGGCAATGTGAAGATGAAACGTTTGCACCATTTACATCCATATAGGTACATTATATATAGTATATATAAACAAAGCATAAAAATATCTATGTTTAAAACTTCCACTAGGGCAGAAACTCATTCCTACAAAGACCTTATTTCTTAGCACCATTCACAAATAAATATGGTAAAACATTATCCTAAGTCAATTTAGATATAGACTAACATTTCATAAAATACTCTAAATGGCTGGTGAATACATAAGTTAATATATAGTGTGCCAACGAACAAAAGAAAAAAGGGAAACAAAAGAAAAAGGGATGAAGAACGGGGGAAAGAACAGCAGGTAAAAAGAAGGAGAAAACTATAAAGAAAGAGGGTAACGGAGGGAAAGAAGGGAAGGAAAAAGAATTTATATATAAAAGGAAGGGAATAAAGAGGAAAAGGGGACGGGGGAGGGGGGGAAGGGGGAGGGGAGGGGGGGGAGGGAGGGAGGAATACAGTATAGTATAGTATAGTTTAGTATAGTATAATATAATAAAGTGTAATGAAGTAGTTGAAAATAGGCTACAGAAACACTGCTTGAAGCCCACAGATATATAGAAAGGATGTAGAGATTGTTTTCCTTACAGGTTGGGGGTATCTGATAACAAAGAGTTAGCTTCCTTAGTAATGTTGATATGATCTGCATAAATGCCACTGCTAATTGACTGATACATTGATAATGAAATTATTTTCACAGTTTTTTTCTCCTTTTATTTTTTAATTTTTATTATCACTTTATACAATATATTGTTTAGATACATATAATATCTGGGTATTAATTTATAAGACCTGTAAATTACTGTGTTATCTTCTGGGTTTATCTGTTATATGCGGGCATTCCTACTTGTGCCTCCTCTGAAAATGTTTCTCACCTAGTAGAAGTTAAAATATTAAGTAAATGAATAAAACAAGTAATATGTACTGCTCCAGTTTATGCATCTTAGATTGCATTTTGATAAGCAAACTTGATGTCCATGACTACAGAATGGTGTGTGTGTGTGTGTGTGTGTGTGTGTGTGTGTTTCTTTACCACCCATCTCTAAACTCGAACTCCACACTTTTCTTCTGCAGTTGTCTAAATATTGTGTCTAGTGATTTACATGACAATGCATTGAATGGGTCTGCAAGTTCACTGTAGTTATATCATTGTGCTACAGGTTACTCAGTCCCTGCACAATCTTGTCCTTGTACCTTTGGCCATCTATATCACATAAAAGTTACAAGACATAAATGAACCTTGGCTGTTTTGGGCTATAATATGTTTAACCATACTTAGAGGTTTTAACTTAATAATATACTTCTGTAATAGTGCTGCCTGTCTCCTTCAGGTACATCTCTATACTCTGCTTACTTTCATTTCTTTACCATATATCCATCTAATTTTATTATCTGAAATTTCAGGAGATACCTGTTCATACTTTAATACAGCAAAAACACCCAGCTGCATAATGAGGCTGGTGGTCCCTGTTTCAAGAATCTTTCAGTATTGTGATTACAGCAGTACCATGCAACTAATAACCTATTATGCTGAGATCAGCATAAAACTAGTAGGATGAAAAGTAAAATAATAGAGCAATCTTATTATTTAAACAATGACTTACCTGATAAAGATAATTATGAAATCATAGTCTACCCTAATAGCTATCTGTAGACTCAAAAATGAAATGAAATGATAAAAAAAAAAACCTTCCTTCGTCACTTCCTAAACATATCTGGCAGGAAGTTAACAAACAAACAGGAAGATCCTCCCTAAATGAATTATCTAATCTAGGATACATATCCTGTCCATCTGGAAATCTTGTACCTTCTGACTTTCTCAGAAAATTCTCATGCCTTCCCATAGCCTTACCTATCCTCAGTACAGCCAAACAACAAAGACAGCTTAACCATATTTTTAGTTCTCATAAAATGACCTCTAATCAAATTTTACCCCTACTTGATCAGATACCAATGGCCTCACAAGCTGGACCTGAAAATTTCTGCCATTGGTTCTTGTATAGCTGCAGAAATGCCATCACTGCCCCTATTGAGCATATTTGCAAACTTTGACTTAGCAGTAATTCTATGCTAAATATTTGAAAATCCTCTTTTGTCAGACTATTGCCAAAAGAAACCAAGCCTTTTTATTGCAGTCACCTCCTCCTCATCTCCATTCTACCCACCCTCAGGAAAATTCTTGAAAAACATCGTATTTAGCAAACTTAAGACTTACAAAATGACACCTGCTCACCATCAAACAGAATGGATTCTGGTCTGATAGGAGCAAAATAACTGCTCTATGGATCCTGATTGATAACATCTTAACTAATATGGATTAAGGAAGTCTTACTGGAGCTCTGTTCATTGACAAGCCTTGACTTTGACAGATCAACCACCTAATTCTACCTCTCCATCTGTAGGACATTAGAATCAGCCCTGATGCCACTGCATGGCTCAAAGACTTTCTAACCAACCATTCTAGATAATGATAGGCCCTAGTCTTTCCAACTGTTCACTATGGAGTCCCACAGGACTCTGTTCTAGCACCTCGTTTGTTCTCAGTTTTCACCAACAAACTTACACTAGACCTGCCCCATTCACCACTACTTTAGGTAAATGATATGGCATCTGCAGGACTGATCACTCACATCATACAATTGAAACTCAACTTCAGAAGGACTTCCTTCAGTTTCAGCACAAGGTAAACTATAGCTCAGTGTCAACAAGACACTACTGCTCAATGTCAGAAAAGCAAAGGCCATGATATTATCAAAATCCTCCTAATCTTTTCATATCCTTGATAGTGATAATTCCATTGAAACCAGAACCTCCTTTAGATATTTGGGGATCTGGGTAGACTCATCAGCAAAGTGACATTAACACATAGAAAAGCTGAGAGCCAAGGGCTGCTATAGGAAAATACACCGTCCTTGCTCAGCTTGAGTATTGTCTCCAGTTGTTTGCATTGCCTCTCAAAACACTGCCCCTATTCAGACCTTTCCAATAAAATATGTTGATTCACATCTAAATCACTATGGACTTAACACCATTGACTTACTCTTGCTAAGTGGATCCCAGTACATGCCAGGCCAAACCTATTTCTTGGTTCTATACTTTTCAAAATACACCCCCTCCCCTTTCTGTGCCATGTAAAACTATAATCCAAGAAGCCAAATCAGAACAGGTCTTTCCCTACAAACCCCCTTCTCTCAGACTGCACTCTGCTAGCCATTGCTTCTCTGTACTGGTCCCAAACTATGGCAGAAATATCATTCTGATTTAACTGATCTCACAAATTACTCAATGTTCAATCCACAGTTCAAACAATACTTACTAAAACAATTTGAATGCAACTGTCCATCTAAAGGAGATGTCACCTTAACTTATATTGCAGCTGCATAGTATCTTTACTTCCCACATACCTGCTCCACCTGTCTAATTCACTCACTCACTCACTCACTCACTCACTCACTCACTCACTCACTCACTCACTCACTCACTCACTCACTCTAAAGTGTGGGTCAGCTTACCACACTATTAGTGGTTTAAACCCACTGCACAAAAAACTAGTTCTGTGTTAGCTTTCCTAACCTACTTCAACTCTGTCCTCCCTTTTGTATACCATTTATGTAACTGTACATATATTTGGTTTGTTAGATCTTCTATGTTTATATTATTTGTCATATTGCCTATGCTTACTCATAAATGTAAACCACTGCTTTTGTAATGTACATTGATTTGCTGCATCATGGTGTAACCCGGGCTGAGCCCGTAATTGGTCATTGCTTCATCAGTGTTCTACCCTAGCAAACACATTTAAACAAATAAACAAACAAATAAATAAATACCTACAATATTGAATCTGTTATCATTACAACATGTAGTAGATGGATTTTCTGTAACTGAGTAAACGGTGATCAAATGTGTGTCAGAATTTCATGCCAAAATATTCTTTTTATAACTTGGTGGCTTAATCTGGTAGATAGTGCAGAGGATTAATGCTCTGAGTTGTTAAGGATTCTCTCAACCTCCATTTGCCTACTAAGTGACTCTGGGCAAGTCACTAAGTGTTCTGTGGCAAATCAGAACTTGAGCTAGGCTCCTCAAATTGTCTCCTGGACCTCATGCCGAGTAACTGCCGATGAACCTAGTGTTAAGATCTCTTCCTCACAGCAACATGCCCTGGGGGCCGGCCTTAATCTTAGTTTGCTAGCTGTGTGGAAATTTATATATTTTCCCAGTGTCTGTGTGTTTTTTTCCAGGTATTCATGTTTTCTTTCATTTCTGGAAATCATTCTTTTGAGTGACTAAAATGAAAATTGTCCATATATATGTCCTTCTTACCCTTGCACCTGTGGCCTGGGTGTTGGCAGAAAATGGTCTGAGAGGGCTGAGATGACTTACCAAGTTAAACAAGGATAAACAAACAAACAAAAAAATGAAGAAATAATTAAGTACTCCCAACAGATTGTGGATCATCAGCAGACATTGTAGGCTTGTGATAAAGGGAGATTAAATGTATTTTATTGAAAACCGTACATAGCCTTAAGACCTTCAGAAATGTAAAGCTGATTATCACTACATGGAATGATTCTCAGTTAAAAGATTGGAGATAGATCGAAATACAGCACAAAAATGTTACTTTATGGCCTTAGAAGTCACTGAACAACTCCTAGTAAGGGTAATTAATGCACATATATCCATCAGCATTGACTAGAGTGGTTTAAGATTTCATGCAGACTACATACACTGATATATCTATGCTTCTTTATTTGGCATACAGCTTATATAAAAACTCAGATGTACATATTTGTAATCTACTTTATAAATCAGACTATAAACCTTTTCATGAGGCAAGCTGTGTGTAAAAACATTCTGTTCGGAGATACCTTGTAGGCATATAATGGGAATCAGGTACTGGAGGTTAGGTGTTCTGAAAGGGCATACAGAAAATTAAAAAAATGGCAGAATTTTGTGTTAGGTTAGGCTCCTAATAAAACATTTTACAATTCTTGTTATGTGAATAAGATTAGAATGTAGTACAATAATATAAAATTAGAAATGGCATACTTTATCGACATTTTTACTTCTGAATTAGGTTGCCCTGTCACTTTAAAATAACATTGCTTCAAAGTTTATGCCTACTGTTTTCTGGAGAGAACTGTTTTAAATATTCAGTTCATTTAATCTTCATTTGAATTTTTTCTGTAAGCTCTGTTTAATTTTTGTAGAAAGTACATGAGACGATTTACTTCATTTTATACTAATTGATTATTCACCATGTTGAAAAGATATGCTCTAGCCAACGAAGTATGGAATGAGAATTGGAGTATATTACATCAAGTGCAGGCCCAGAATGTAATTCTGCCTTTGTTCAATTTAATGGAACGTTGGCGATGAGATTTTTTTCTGCCAAGGGTTTAGATGCACTGAATGAATACTCCCTAAGGAAATCTGGGCGTATGAGCGACAGAGATATGACTCATAAGCAGCTTTACTCTGTGCAGAACTGTAATTCTTCTTCATTTTTGCAATAATCTGGCATCTTTCCCTGGGACTAGCAAATACTTTTCAAGGCAGCAGCACTAGAATGACAGAGGATAACAACCTGTAAATACAGAAAGCTATCCTTGGCACATCGTGGCCACTTGGCTCAGCAGTACAGTTTGCTAGGCAAATAAAATAATTTATTTCATTAGAGCCACCAAGCAGGTTGATGACTACTTTTTTTTTTTTTTCAAAACAGGTATTGATGACTACTTTTAATGACACCTTCACATGGGAATTTATGAAAATGAGACCACTAAAAAAAAAAACTTGATCTTTACATTTTGCTGACCCAGCCAAATGACCAAGGTTGAATGACCCATTTTGTACTAAACTGTCCCTGCCTGATTTCATCATATTTTAGGACCAATGAAGAACAGGACTACCAGTCTCAGGCCAGAAAAGACTAGATTAAGCTAAATGAAAGCTTAGAAAGTATCCAAATCGTTAACAAGGTCAAGCAACCTAGCTATTACAGATTGTTTTCTGGGTTTGCGGTAGTGGTGTTCTCATTCATTTGGCATGCAGACCCCCACATTCTCATAAACAAGACTTCAGAGAGGTCAAATATAACAATTCTTAAATTCCTTTAGAGGATGGGACAGAAGCATCCAATGATCTTACAGTCTGCCCATAAAGTAATGGAAATTACACCGGCATGAAATCAGTGATTTGTTTAACTTTCTTTTATAATCACTTGAATCCTTTTCTACATTATTATCAAGTTAAAGTATGAGATGGCATTTTTAAGTTGAGTTATTCTGTTATCACTTGTTTTCTAACAAATATCTGTGAAGAGCAAAATACATTTCTCCATTATTTCTTAAAACTAGCTTTATGTATACTCTATATAACTATGCAGTAACAAGTACTGCATGTGCATTCAGCATTGCTTCAAATGAAACTACCCCATGGACCACAGCATCTTAATTGTATATATTTTCCAGGAGGGATAGTATTAGTTAAGAGAAACACTCTCATATCAGCTAAAACAATATTTGTCTGGGAAAAATTTTGAAAGGTGGAATAAAATAAACTGAATTTTTTTATATAGAAATATGTCAGGTGAAACTGTTATACATGTAACTATACATTCTGTTTTCAAGACACGCTTAGCAGAGGTCCAAAACCTAAGGAAATGTATAAATGATTTTGTGTACTGCATTCTTTCTAGGTGGGATACAGATTTATAGAGTACTAATTTAAGTGATCTGTTACTTTTAAACCTTGTACAAAAGTTGTGAGTGTTAGCCCATGGAGAATTTTAATGGTGAGAAATTCATTTATTTTTACATTATATTTTAAAGGATATGTAAAACTTTGATATTCCTGTTATTATAACCCTTTTCTGTAATAAAAATGGGTAACAAAT